>NC_056737.1:952337418-952449918 GCF_019279795.1 Protopterus annectens
ATATATATATATATATATATATATATAATGTTCCTCTTTATAATCTCAAAATACTGAAAGTTTGAATGTCAGTATCTCAAAACTATAAAGCTTCCACAGCCCACAATCCCAAACACAAACATGAAAATAATAACTCAACATTCACAAAACCATAAGACCACAACACTTGACAAATTATCTAAACCCACAAATACAAATCCATACAATCCTCACTATAAGCAGCTCTAATATCCTAATTCCATTATATATACTAACTCTGAGATTGTATCTAATAGAAGAAATGCATTATTCATATGCAAATATTCCACCCCTCACGCGCCACACGTTTGTCACGTCATGTCCAAATGTCAACAGTTTCTGTTTTCATCTCCTACCCCAACCCATGGCCCCATTTGTTCATCTTCATTTCAAAACATCAACCCCTGCATGCACCGCATGGAAGTGATTCTAGATATTCAAATTATACTCTTGATTAGCCATCCTAGATTTGTGCTCCGAAGTGTTACTGGATTGGGGTAAAATTGAGTATAGTAGTAGGATAAAAGTAGGGCAGTAGAAGTGTATTGACAGATACCTCATAGGTAGAATCTCCAACGAGAAGGATTGTTTGATGTAAATCTGTAAGTCGGTTAAGCAAGTACCCTATACAACTATGGAGCATGTCATGACCAGAAACAAGGAGAATGTCAATGATGGTCAAAGACAGGTAAAACTGATTTTAAAGGGCTTGAGAAGAATATGGATGATGTGGGTCATGCTCTTTTTACTGCCATAGATAAAACAGTAAGAGATGCAAAATATGTTGGTGATCAGCCCGTAAGTGAATTGGATCAGATAGATGAAGGTAGTGGAGTATAAGTACTGGATTAGTCAGGATTTTTTTTTTCTTCCAGAACCCCTATTTTCCTTCAGGTTGTTCCACCCCACCCAATAAGCCTGTCCATCTTCTGCATGATGATTCAACGTATGACTTTATAGTTTCATGCAGGGGAGGAATGGGCTGAGCGTCAGGAGTGCTACCATCATCTATGAGACATGGGGATTTTTTTGCTGGCCTATGCCCCTCCCCTATATGTTTAGTGCAAGCTATGACTGGCTGGGCTTAGGTAACTATGGCATGCTCTGCCCCATGGCCCTAAGGTTTGTGTAGTAGACTCATCCCCAGCCTGATGTCCAACCTCCCTGAACTCCAACCTCTGCTAAGAACTCAACTGGAAAGATGTTATTATGTTCCCTCCCCCAGCATGGGAATGTCCCATGCACCCTGCCAACTTCTGCAAGCATCCAAGCCGCTAAGTGAGCTAAGGTGATCTGGATTGTAGTCAAGGCTTTCTCTATTCCACTGGGACAGCTGGATTAGTCAGGATTTAATGTAATCTGTCATTCGTCTCTCTCTCTCTCTTTCTCTAACATAGATGACAAGCAGGCGGGGTATTTCATTCAGATGCTTTAATACATAGAAACACATCAGGATGGATAGCAGCATCATAAAATACAAACAAACTGGCTAACAGGCAGACCTTACATACATACATGCTTACAGCTCAATGGCTTACTACAAAATGGCAGGCTAGTTTGCACATGCTCAGTATAAATACACTTGTGCAAGGCCTTGGATAGCTTCTTAAAGGTATATACACACACATATTGAGCTACATCCTCCCTCTTAAAAAGATTGCCCTTTGTAAAAACAAAATCAGAGTTAGACTTGCATTGCTATATATATTACAAACAAAACACAATGCTCATGTCCAAGTAGCTTCATATCTGTTACATGGTTTAGAGATGCGACTACAGCATGTAAATCTCTTAACAATCCTGGACAAAATTTAGCAACAGGGACATCTGGCGATGTGCACTTTTAACTTAGCCATCCACCAAACTTCTGGATTCATCACAGGAATGGGAATGTCTGCTGGGACTTCTTTAGGAATTGCACCACTGGACAACTCAAAGAGTCTTTCATACAGGCTATGTGCTGTGGCATAGACTCTGATACTGGTCTCAAATACTTCTGATTCCTCCCAAAAACTGCTCCTTGTGATTCTACAATGTATGATCTCAGCTCTGGGCAAATATTCTTCATGACACCTATCCAATCATAGCCTTCAGACATTTGCATCCTTACCACTTCTCCTTCTTGTAATGGATTGAGTGGTTTTCTGGTCTTATCATAGCAGGACTTCTGGGTTAGACGTTTCTTCAACAGATTGGCTTTCACTGACTTGTTGTTCTTGACACATGGTACCAACAATTGACTACTAATTGGTAATGTGGCTCTGGTTTGTCTCGACAAGTCTCTGAGCAGGTGAACCAAAATGTTTATCATGAGGAACATTTCTGAGATTCAAGAGATTCAGGAAAACATCACTATTATCTCATTTTGATTTCTCTAGTTACTGTTTTGTACATTGAACTGCATGTTCTTCCAACCAATTTGACTGCGGCTTCTCAAGGCTACTTGTGACATGAGTAGAGTCCCATTCTTCAGCAAATCATTTGAACTGTTGTCTTGTAAACTTCATGTCATTGACAAAAATAACTTTGTGTGGACTACCAAGTACTGCAAAATGACACTTCATCTTAGTAATGACAGTACTGGATGCTTGATTGGGAAGTAGGCTGATCTTTACCCAATTGGAGTAAGAGTCTACTAACACCAAATAATGTTAAGCATTCCACTCGAAAATGCCAGTGGCTACTGTTGACAGGGTAGTTCTGGAATCTGGTTTAGCTGAAGTGGTTCCTTATGTTGCTGTGGTTTCATACTATTAAATACTGAACAGGATGAAAGTGCTCTCTCTGTGTCTTGTGACATAGAAGGCCAAAATACTAGTCCTCTCACCCTTCTTTTGCTAGAGTCAGTAACTAGATGACCACAATGCAAGATAGTTCATAGGTTCATAGGTTGGTACTAGACAATCAGCCCTAGGGCCTCTACAAGCCTAACCATAACATTATTTCTTCCCACAGTATTTACTTCCCTGAGATAGTAATGTACTCTTCTTGCAATGACTTTGGAACAATTACTTTCAGACCTTTCATAATGATACCTTTGACAGACAAAATCTAATCTCTGTATGACAAATATGGTTGTACTTCTTGAGATAAACTAGATTGCTTTGATGGCCATCCTTGATTGATAAAGTAGTTGAGCCCCTGTAAAACTGGATTTTTGGCTGTGTGACCTCTCAACTCATCTCAACTCATCAAGAAGTGGAAAAAAAAATCTCACTTCCATAACTTCAAAATCAAGGTTCTCATTCACAAGCTTTTCTGTGGTGTTTCTGGGCAATCTAGACAATGTATCAACACGATAAAGAAGTTTGCCTTTCTTGCAGACAAGAATGAAATTATACTTTTGCAATCTCAGCATCATACATTGCAGTCAGGCTGGAGCTGAATGCATAAGCTTTCTCAAGATAGTGACTAGAGGTCAGTGGTCTGTTTCGATCTAGATAGGTCTACCATAAACATAATCATGGAACTTCGAACATGCAAAATTTACAATTGTCAAAAGCTCTTTTCGCAGTCTCAGGGCATACTAGATCTCAGTTTGGGTAAGAATTGCTTGGTTCACTTAATGGTGGCAACAGGCTGGATCCTCTTTTGTAGAATGACTGCACTAAGACCAAATTTCAATTTTTTTTTGAAAGCATTTCTGAAAGATACAATTATTAACAAAACACTAGACATATTTTATGATGGAATAGATAAAAAAAACAACATTAATATAAAAGGTAAAAAAATGACAATGAACTACGTACACAGATACCAACTTTAGTTATAGACAAATAAATTAAATTAAAACAAGTGAATAAAAGCTTATTAATACCTTTCTGTTACTGATTTTCTAATAGTTCAGTTAGTGTTGTATTCCTAGGAGAGCTAGCTTTGAGTGTCATTAATTCTAGTTTGGATACTTCCAAGAAGATCTTTAAAGATGAAAAGAGGAATTTGTGATAATTTCCAATTTCTTGTAACTTTTTTCCGCCATGGACAGTACACCAAAGAAGCATATATTTATTTAGTTTTACACACAAGGGGATTGGGGAATTAAATAAAATTAATGATTTAGTAAGCACAAAGTTATCAGTGAATATTGCTTGTAAGAAAGTATTAATATCTTCCCAGAATTGTTTCATATGTAAACAATCATAGAGGAGAAAATTAATCAGTATTCTCACCTTCATACAACTCCAACAAAAATATTTTCTTTATACATCTTATTTATGTTATGTGAGTAATGAAAGATCTATTCAACATTCCAGGTAAATATTCTCCATTTAAGTGATGAAGTAGTTTACTCAGCTGAGCATTTAAAAATTTACCCTTTTACCTTGAAGGGTTACATTTATTAATACCAGAAAATATTTCACACTGGGAATATCAAATTGTTTTAATGATGTATATATATATATATATATATATATATATATATATATATATATATATGACAGGCAATTTTAATTAAGTATCTCAACTCATCAAGAAGTGGAAAAAAAAATCTCACTTCCATAACTTCAAAATCGAGGTTCTCATTCACAAGCTTTTCTGTGGTGTTTCTGGGCAATCTAGACAATGTATCAACACGATAAAAAAGTTTGCCTTTCTTGCAGACAAGAATGAAATTATACTTTTGCAATCTCAGCATCATACATTGCAGTCAGGCTGGAGCTGAATGCATAGGCTTTCTCAAGATAGTGACTAGAGGTCAGTGGTCTGTTTCAATCTGGATAGGTCTACCATAAACATAATCATGGAACTTCGAACATGCAAACACAATTGTCAAAAGCTCTTTCGCAGTTCAGGCATACTGCATCTCAGTTTGGGTAAGAATTCTTGGTTCATAGGCAACAGGCTGATCCTCTTGTAGAATGACTGCACTAAGACCAAATTTCATTTTTTTTTAATAAGTTTTATTGAAAGCATTTCTGAAAGATACAATTATTAACAAAAAACTAGACATATTTTATGATGGAATAGATAAAAAAAACAACATTAATATAAAAGGTAAAAAAATGACAATGAACTACGTACACAGATGCTCACTTAGTTATAGACAAATAAATTAAATTAAAACAAGTGAATAAAAGCTGATTAATACCTTTCTGTTACTGATTTTCTAATAGTCCAGTTAGTGTTATATTCCTAGGAGATCTAGCTTTGAGTGTCATTAATTCTAGTTTGGATACTTCCAAGAGAAGATCTTTAAAGATTTGAAACGAGGGAATTTGTGATAATTTCCAATTTCTTGTAACTTTTTTCCTGGCTATGGACAGTACAGACCAAAGAAGCATATATTTATTTAGTTTTACACAAGGGGGGATTGGGGAATTAAATAAAATTAATGATTTAGTAAGCACAAAGTTATCAGTGAATATTGCTTGTAAGAAAGTATTAATATCTTCCCAGAATTGTTTCATATGTAAACAATCATAGAGGATATGGGCTCAATCAGTATTCTGTACCTTCATACAACTCCAACAAAAAATATTTTCTTTATACATCTTATTTATGTTATGTGGAGTAATGAAAGATCTATTCAAACATCTCCAGGTAAATATTCTCCATTTAAGTGATGAAGTAGTTTTACCTGCTGAGTAATGAAAATTCGATTTATCTTTACCTGAAGGGTTACATTTATTAATGTCAGAAAAATATTTCCAATAATTGGGAATATATCTAAATCTGTTTTAATAGATTTATATATATATATATATATATATATATATATATATATATATATGAAACAGGCAATTTTTAATTAAGTTATTTTATTGAGTAAAAGCAATCAAGTACTGGATAAGTTCGGGGACTACATTTTTAACTGAAGAAGGTATTAAATCAAATTTATTTTTGATATAATTTCTAGCTTTTTGCAATTCAAGCCATAAAGATGAATCAAGGTCATTTTCTTCCAACAAGGTATTAATTGATTGCAATTTATTGTTTTTTAACATTTGATGCCAATAAATTAGATGTTTCTGTTCAAATATTGACCTTTTATGAAAATTAGTAGAAAAGATAACCCCCTGAGTATATGCTATGGGGAAAATAAGGAATAACCAAGTTTTGTATGATTGAAACCTAAGAATAACATTTTTAAAATATTTTAAAATAATGTTAATATAATTTGAAATAAAATTTTGTGTGGGACTAAGAGAAAAATATTCCTTCAGATTCCATATTATTACTATATTTAGTTTAAAGAGATTATTATTATTTAAAATTTTTGATGAAGAAAGAATAAAATCTTTCCATTTTGCTGAGTATTTACTATCTATAAGGTATAAAATAGTTTTAATAACTGAGGAAATTGAATATAATTCCAAATTTGGCAGTGCAATACCATCATTATTCCAGCTGTACATATATGTTAAAGAAATCCTAGGTTTAATTGGGAACCAAATAATTTTTTTAATCATAGTGTTACATTTTTTAATTATTGTATAAGGTGGAGGAATAGAAATAGATTGTACTATGTATAAGATTTTTGGTATAAGTGTCATTTTTATAATTGATAATTTCTCCTCTATTGAGAATTGTATTTTAGACCATTTATGTATTAGTTTATCTATTTCTGTTAAACTATTATCGAAGTTCAGTTTTTGAATTTCTTTTATATTTTTTGCAATAATTATACCTAAATATTTTATTTGCTGGGATTGTGGCATGTATTTTTCAAATTAATTTTGAATATTGTATTTATTTGGGCCAGTTAACAATATTTGTGTTTTGTTTGGTTAAATTCTAAACCTGGGTTTTTTGGAAACAATCTATATCATTAAATAATTTTTGAATTGTTGGATTTTCCCCCCAGGATAATTAGAATGTAATCTGCAAAAATTTGAATCTTTGAAGAATTATTAAAACTCATTTCAAAACCTTTAATATTACTATTTTCTCTGATCAAATTTGCCCAAGGTTCCATAACTAAAGTAAATAAAAGTGGGGGATAAAGGACAGCTTTGTTTAGTCCATTTAGTAATAGGTTCATAGATTAGTACTAAGCTAACTGCCTTTGCGAGCCATTTAAGCCTAGCCAGTTATCCCTTGTGAAACTCAAACCCTACACTTTGTGTTTGTAAGGTAAACACCTTAACCATTAAGTCACCCTCCCTAGTAGGTATGAACTGTGATATATTAGAACCAATTTTAATGTAAGCCTGAATATAACTGGGTGATAAGATTTATAAAATTATTTGAAAACCTAAGTTCCTGTAAAAGAATGAAAAGGTAATCCCAATTGACTGTGTCAAAGGCACAATTTATATCTAAACTATCTAACGTTAGGTTATGTTTTAGGTATTTAGTTGGTTATTATTCCTTCAATGTTATCATAAGCTGTTCTATTTATTATGAAACCTGTATGGTCTTCATCCACTAGGTTGGGAAGAAAAATTTTAAGCCTCTTTGCATATACGGACATAAACATTTTATAATCCATATTTAATAATGATATAGGTCTATATGAACTACATTTTGCAGGATCTTTATCAGATTTTAAAATGGGAGAAATAAATGTATATTTCCATGACAGAGGGATAGTATTATTAATTTGTATGTTATTAAAAACTGAAAGTAACAGTGTAATAGGCTTCATTCAGTAGAATTTTGTAGATTTCTGGAATAATACCGTCATTACCAGGTGCTTTATTTTGAGTGTATTAATTTGTTCTTGGATGTTTCTTAATGTAATTTGTCTATCCAATAATTTAGTTTGTTATTCTGTTAATCTCTTTTTAGAGTGTTTATTAATAAAAACTTGAACATCTTCCTTTGGATTTATTGAAGCAGAAGATTGGTTAAGTTTAAGGAAAAGTTCTCTAAATTCGATTAATATGTTACTTAGATACCTTTTTTTTCTTTTGAGGTGAATATATTTTTAATGTGATTACATTTGTTTAATATTTTAACATTGTTGGCTAAAATAGTCAAAGATCTGGGATTTATTTAAAAGTTAATAAACTTAAATTATTCTAGGCTAATCATAGTTTTATGGTTTAGAATCTCAAGATATTTCTTATTTAAAGATTTTAATTCATTCAGTTTGGATTTTTCTTGTTGATTTTTTGATATCTCAAGGCTCAAGCTTGTATCTCTTTTAAATCTTTATCCCACAAAAGTCTGTTTTTTAGACCAATCTGTTATTCTGCCATATAGATATGCCTTCATTGCATCCCAGATGAAAATTTCAGGTGTATTAATGTTAATCCAATAAAGATGGCAGGAGACTCCATGAAAAAAAGCAGAAGAGGCAAAACTTGTTAAAACAAAATTTATTAAAATGCGTGCACAGTGAGCGCTTTCAGGCAAATATGCCCTTCATCAGACAAAGTAAAAAAAACTAAAAACACTTATTTACCCTCCTTTTTCTTAAGACAGGCTTTAAAGGTACAGCTGTATTTAGACCAGGGCTTCTGTCCACACCTAGTCTTATATTCCATTTGTTTCATGACATTCAGTTTCATTAGGATAAATCACCCCCCTCATATTATTGTGTATAATCTGTAAAACCATAAACTTAAAAAAATGATCTGTATATTCTTCTATATGTTGTTCTAACGCATTGCGTACATCATGATACCTAATGTCAAACATATGTCCAAATATTCTTTCCTTTAACATACAGTTTGTCTTACCAACATAATATGAAAATATGAATTACAAATTTGGCACATGATCAAATAAACTACATTCCTAGTTCTGTAGTTGGCAAATCCCTTCAATGAATATATCCATTGTGTTCTGGGATGTATAAAAGAATTAGTGGAACTAATATGAGCACATGCCCTGCAGTTGTGACATGGGAAGGTTCCCAATTGCCCACTTTTCATGATATTACTTGAAATCATTCTGGGCTCATGACAAAGCATGCATTTTAAGTTCTTGTTCCTTCTAAAGGTGAACCTAGGTCATTCACCTACAATGTCTGCTATCCTTTGGTCTGTATGCAATACCCTCCAATTACATCTAATAATATCACAAATCCCCCCTATATCACTACTGTAAGTAAGCAAAAACTGTCCCTGGTTGAACCTCCATATATCTCACTTAAATAAGCTATCTTGGGTGTATTAATGTTGGAATTAAATTCTAAGAAACTATGAACTTCTTCTAGTATGAAAGTGTTAAACTCTTTTAATTTAGTGATGCATGCTGGTATCCTTTTTATCTGAACATTGGCACATGCATAAATAAATATATCAAAGGTTATTGAATTGTGATCTGAAAAGGGACATGTAATAACTTTTACATTACTTAAAGAATCTGTTAAACTGTTAGAGATAAAAAACTCTTATCTATTCTTGAGAATGTATTGTGTCTGTGTGAAAAGAATGTATAGAATAAAGATTTATGGTCTGCATAATTATTAATATCCTTCAATAAGAAGGAATTTGAAAATTCTTTTAGTAATCTAGCTGAGTTCAAAACTCTTCTCTTGACATTAGAAGTAGAGACAGAGCAATCAAAAATGCAGTTAAAATCGCCAGCTAATATAACATTGCCCTTAGAAAATTGAGTAACACGATCTATATGTAGTTGTGCTGAGCTCTGTCCAAGGCCAGGAATCCAGTACATGTTAATTAGAGTAAAAATTAAGTTATTGAATTCTATGACTATAGAGACTACCATACGTTTATTATCATTGTATGAGTCTATTATTTTAGGTAGTGGTAATTTGTTATTCCAGAGTATTGCAACACCTCTTTTTGTTTGAGTGTGCTCAGAACTAGTGAGTATTGAAAAAGATTAGATTGTAATTTGGAAACATCACCCTCAATCAAATGAGTTTCTTGCAAAAAGATTAATTGTGAGTTATTTAACTGAAGACACTTGTTTAGAGACCTTCTTTTATTGGGGTTATTTAATCTATTTATGTTAAGAGAAATACAATGTAAAGCCACCATGTTATATGTGTATTGGCGTGTAACAGATACTGATTAAAACTTTTAATAAACTTTAATCTGTTAGATAATATTAGAAAAATGTAGGGTATACAGCAATATATAGAGTGTGAAACATAGATAAAAAAGTTTAAATGAAAATTATATGAGTAATATTCTACTATATTTGAATTCGTGAACATGAAAAAGAATATTAACAAAAAGTAATGACAGAATCTTCTAACATTAAAACCTTTTAAAACCCACCTGGAGTTATAAACTCCTAATTTGAGTGACATTAATCCCCCAAATTAACGAACCAACTAGCAGCATATTTCTATCAAGCTCCACCTAAGTATGATCTATTTTATAATTAAAAACATGGCTTGTAAATAATAATGTCTGCATTATTCAAAAGAAGAACTCAACATATATTCTTTAAAACTCCAGAGTTATAACATTTGCTAATACAATAAGCCTACACTACTTTAGAAGTCACTATAATCAGCTCACTACAAAAAAAAATACTTCACTTGACATATAAAGAAGTATATCATGATTATTAACAGACATGTAAAAATGTAACTGTATAAAACAATGTAACTAGATTTACCTTTTGTTTCTTAAGTTATCTTTATAACCCAAAAATATATTGAACCATTCATTAATGAGGAATAATGCAATATTATAGTGGATATAATATATATAACTAAGCTAGAAATATATCTAAAGTGAGTGTACTAATTAAACTTATAGTCTAAAACATAGAATATAAATAGCACTTCACAAACCATCAACTGGAACTATACCCACATTTAAATATATAACAGAGAAACAACAAGTCTCTTAACAGATCTAACATAAGTATTAAAATACAGATGACTAGAGTAACACAATACAATCGCTTTTTAATGTTGTGAATGCAAAATGTAACCTGCTTAACTTATGAACTTTAAGCATATTACAAAAGTTGCAACAAATTAAATGTCATCATTTCCACTAGTCATTAAAGCATGTCATGTCATTAATACATATCATGAGAATATGAAAGGAAACATATATAAATAATATTGCTTTAAAGTAACTTAATGTTAAACATTAGACAGAATGAATCCTTGCTTCAAAAATGAATAATGTGTAAGCACTTTTAAAAAATCCACTATGTAGGTGTTTTGCATCTGCAAATTTCGTAACTTAGTACATGCATAAACATTTTATTATAATGATGAACATTGCTGTATTTGTTTTACTTTAAATCAACTTCTTCAACTATCCACATTGGATGATGAGGTCTTTTTAATGCTTTGATCAAATCACACGGATCAATACATATTCTGATGCCATCTGAGCTTTTCTTATGAGCTACCACCATGGAAGATACCCATTCAGTTGGAGTTTCAACTGGACAAATCACACCTTGTTGCACCATTTTATCTAGCTCAACTTTGACTCTGTCTTGCATGGCTATTGGAACTTTTTGTGCTGGTCTGATAATTGGACTGACCTCTGGGTCTAACTTCATGGAGTATACAACTGAAAGCTTCCCTAGTTTGTCTTCAAAAAGATCAGCATAGGCAGAAAAAAATGGCGAAATTACAGTAGTGGTCTTTTAAGCTAACTTGGTGGACTTCCTTATTGAATGAAAGCAGTCCCATTTTCAAACTGTCTCTGAGCCCTAATAATGACTGGACATGCCTCTTGACCACATAAAATAGTAAATTGTAGCTTCCCCCAGCAGAGTAACATGAAAGCACTAGTACTCACCCTTCAGTTTGAATTTCTTTTCCATAAGCAACAAGCTTCACACACCTTGCCACATCAAGCCTTTCACCATGACACACTCTAGCAAAAGTTTCTGCTGACATAACATTGCATTTTGAGCCTGTATCAACTTTGAGCTCTACGGGTTTGCCATTTATCCTAACAGTACAAAACACTTCATTCTTGGCTCTTAAATCTACTGCACTGACCGCTTCATGAAGTATTGACACACCATTAACATAAAGAGTAGGGTTGCAGTTTTCTAATTGATCAACTAATTTCTTAAAATGTTCCCTTTTAATAAAAGAATGTGGGCCTTTTTATTTACAAAACCTTTTCAAATTATTTCATTTATTGCATTTGTGGCATTGCTGACCAAAAGCTAAATAATTTTTCATTTTAGATTCATGGCGTCTACCACAGTTACGACAGTTGGCAATGAAACTAGGTTGGGGCCCATGCTTTCAGTTTGCTGACTCACTCTTATGCTTCACTGAGACTGTGTGAACTCTGGAATTTGCTGGAAAGTTCTGGGGTTGACCAGTGAATGCTGCAGGGGTTACAGTTGCTGCCACATGCTTGGGCCTGTTTCTTTTCCCTACGTGCTGCATACTATCAACATGAGCATTATCACTGTATCTTCTAGAGCTATTCTCATTTGTAAGCATATTTGTGTGCTTTTCTATAAGCCCGGATATCTGACAAATCTCAATGGCCTTATTCAAAGTTAAATCACTGTCATGAAGCAAATTCTTTCTCACATCATAAGTCTGTCCTTTATTAACTCATCCCTTAAATCACAAAATATGCATGTTTTAGCCTTGTTTCTTAGGTCAGTTATATATGCTGCAAAAGTTTCACCAGGCTTTTGTTCCCTTGTATAAAATAAGTGCCTTTCCATTGCAACATTTGTCTGGAGGTTACACATTTCTCTAAATTTACATTTTAAGCTCTCTGGGTCTTCCCTTGACTCAGTCTGTACAACAATATGATGGTTCCCCCCTCTCCTGTATAGATAGCAAGTGCATACACAAATAAATGTTCCCTTTCAATGGCTTCTGACCCAGCTAAATTAAGTAGAATAAATGCCTTTGTACAATCATCTTTATCAGAAAATGCAGCCTGTATGAAAATGTCATACTCTTGCTCAAATACTCTCCATTTCTCAGCAATATTACTGTCAAACACAAGTGCACTGGGTTTTCAAAATCCGTCTGCCATGCCTACAAAGTATGTACAAACGCACTGAAAATATGGGCCTTGCAATTATGTATGAACAAACTGTTCTCTGAGCTTGTAATAACATTCCAGTGCACAATAAACTCTTTGAAATAAGATACTTTGTGAAATATGCTCTTTATTGGCTGTATTCTGTGAAATAACTTTACTGTAACACTGCACAAACATGCAAACACTTTATAGACTTCTGATAACTCTGATATTTTTGCTTAATATGAAAAATACATGCTTTGCAAAATACGGTTGTTTCCTCTTATTTTATTTGTTTTATGCAATTTGGACTTTATTTCAAAGATTTTTCCATAGTACTTCAAATATTTATATCAATATTGTACATATCAGTTTATGCAAATATCATTTAGAACATTCTGTATGTCTCATTTCATGTTTTATGAAAAATAAATAGTGCTGAACAAGTTTTAATATCTGAAATTTGTTTCTGACCTGTTTTGCGAAATTTGCCCGTTATAGGAATGATTCACTCCTGTATATTTCTCCGGTCCCAAGCAAGTGCCTTACTTTGTTTTTAACCATGCCACCTCTAACATAATGCTCTTTAGACATGCCGCTTCTGACACCATGTTGCTCATCTCTCTCTCTCTCTCTCTCTCTCTCTCTCTCTTTCAAACATAGATGACAAGCAGATGGAGTATTTCTTTTAGATGCTTTAATACATAGAAACACATCAGGATGGATAGCAGCATCATAAAATACAAATGAACTGGCTTACAGACAGACCTTACATACATACATGCTTACATCTCAATGGATTACTACACAATGGCAGTCTAGCTTGCACATGCTCAGCATTTATACACTTGCACAAGCCCTTGGATAGCTTCTTAAAGGTATATACGCACACATTGATCTACATAATCATGTAATATATTTTCCAGATTGCATATCATCAGGTCAGAGATTTGTCCCAGCAGAGTCTGGAGGACATCAGGAAAATATGCAGAAATTAAAAAATAAATGGAGGAGACCATTAAAAGAAAAATAAAAACAAGAAGTTGGAGGAGGGGAGCTATCATTCCCGAAACATTTTTTTTAAAATTGTTTCAGAGTACCTTGCAGCATGTCATAGAACACAGGGGAAAGGGATGTTGGAGAAGAAATTTTGGGAACACTGGGCAAGACATGACATGGATCATGTCAGCTGTAGATAGGGAAGAACAGAAAATTCAGCTGTATAAGTGTCATCAGGTTTGCAGAGTGTAGGAACTGCTGGTAAGTAACCTGGACATGGAACCTCTTGGACTGCTGGTACATAACCTGGACATGGGACCACATTGTGATGCCCACCACTGCTACCAATACATGATGGGCATAGATATGTGTTGTCCCCATGTTGGGCCAGTAATCAAGGAGACTGAATCCTCACCACTGACATTGTAGAGGGACATGCAATTGGAATATAAATGAATACACTCAGTATTTCCAGATGCAGACCTCTCTGCATCAAGTATAATTTCCTTTAAGAGCACACAGGGAACACAGTCTGCCTGGGGCCTGAATGTTTCTGTATCTGTCTCCCTTCAGATCCCCAATAAGTCTCCCCACTGGCAATGCTGTAGGGTTAATTCCTCAGCCAAGTGTACAAGAAAAGTCTTCCAGCATCCTCTCTGCAAACCCAGTGCTTCATGTCCCCACCCCAAGTACCTGACACACATAAACTAAGGCTGGTACAGGTCTACTAGCTATGTCCCCTTCTGCTCAGACTATAAGGTAGATTCACTGCCACCAGACACTTCACAATCAGCTATTCTAAGGACCTTAACAGAGGGTGTCCAATTATACTGTATAATATTAACAGTAATAGCAATGGTAGTAGTTCACCAAGATAGCTGGGCCTTTTAGTGTGGTCCACACAGTGTCACCAAATAAATATAAGTACTCTCAAAGGTTAGATACTCTCTCCTAGAATCAGCCATGATAAAAGTTTTAAATATATTTAATAATAAGTAATAATAGACATGAAAATACTGAATATATATTTACAGTAAACCACAGAGTTCAAATCACAGGAAATATTGAAACATCTAAGAGAATTTTGCTGTTCCCTAGTAACTTACTTGCTCAAGACAAGACAAAATAAATGAGAAGTCTTTCTAGTCAGGCCCCAAACAGAATACTCTATATTCTGAGATTACTCCCTGTAAAATATCCAAGATGACTTGCAGAATAACTTCATCTGGTCACCAAGGTTTCCACAATATCTCCTTTTGAAGTTTGAAACAGGACTTCAACAGACTTCTACAATACACATTTAGAGCTTTTATGCCTAGAAGCTAGAAACATTTACAACACTTCACCCCTTCTTTATAAAACCTAACAGATAATGGCTGCCCCAGACCTACCAGCTCTGGGCCTACTCAGCACTATGGGGTGATTTTAATGATTTAACAGCTCATTTACATTTCCCTTATTTTTCTTAAAATAAGCCAGTGGGTTAACCATTGCTGTGCCAGTGTCCTCTATTAAAACATATGCATTTAATTCGGGTACCATAGTGCATGTACATTTCCCTAACAACTAACTATCACTTGATCAAGGGATGGAAGGCTTCCCCCAAGCACAGGACTAATGTGAATGTTAAAGACTGCTGAAAGAAAGGTATGACCTATAGGAAGCAATTTGGGAGCTGACAAAAGAAAGTCATTAGGGCCATGCAAACGTGAATATAAACTCTCAGTCTTTTCTTCCCTTAATATAAGGGAGAATAATGGTTGGCAAGCTGGACTTCAAAAATGATACAGATGATGAAGTGGTGAAGTTGAATAAACTAATATTTTGTTTTCTGACAGAATAAAGATTAAACTAATAAAGCCAATACCATATTGGTGATGTTATCTACTACAGATGAGGTTGATAGTGAACCCATTCATTTTTGTAGAGACAAGTGTCTCTGAGTGTCACATACAAATACAGATGTCTTCATTGGGGTTATCATAATGACTTTTTAAACATAACTTATTTATGTCACCATACCCTTTTAGGCAAAATAATTTGTTCTAAGTACCATATGAATGGTTTGAATGGAAACATACCCACATATACCTATATCTCTATCTCTATCTATATATCTATAGCTAAATCTATATCTAGTGGTCTACTTTGAGTTCCTATGAAAGCTTGATGTTTAAATTATATCATAACTTATGTGAGATTACACAGTACTGTGAAAGCAGTATTGCAATGCTTATAGTTAAATACCAGCAATTTGAGTAAAATTGCAAATATTTTTTTTTCCTAAAGGTCAATGCTACCATTGTATATTTGCTGCAGCTCAGCTTGTTTTTCTCCTATCTGAAGAAACATTGCAATTGAAGGGTATTTGTGGTGCAACTACCTTGGAGAAAACACCCAACTAGTTTTCTTGTTTTCTTTCATCAACTGGATGTGTTATTCCTCTTTGACCAGCTGCAACTTTAGCCAGAAGCATTTAGAATTCAGAATTCTGAAAAATGACATTTTCTCTAAAATAAAAGATAAAAGCGGCTACGAAATCACTGAGATGATCTTTGGAAATTCTGTGTGAAACATTAAAATGTTTTGGTATAAAAAGGATGACATTTCAATGTACTTTGTTGTGCATGCATTTTGACATTTTCACATAGCACTTCAGAAGGTCGGGTTTATGTTACTTTCAATTGGTTTGCTTTCTATAAATTTTATTTAAATTTCTTTAAACTATATTTAGTATAATGAAAGCAGAAGCCAAGGAGAAAGTTAACAATGGAAAATTGGAGGGTAATGCCATGCCAGTAATGTATAATAACAGCATCTCTGGTAAAGACTTACAGTGGTACGTTTAATAAGATGATTCAAAAACCGAAGCCTTGATTTTGTAACAGCAGAAGATATAGTACCACTTAAAATGAATTGGCAGTAAGTAGAATTCAAGTATAGTAAGCAAAACATAAACGAAAAATAATGCCTTTAGTTAGTAGAAGTGAGCCTATGGCTTAGGAATTGACTTCTATTCAAAGTTAAATCAACATTGTTTTTTGTATTTATTTTTGAAGTTCCTTATGTAATACTGTAGTTATTGCGCTATCTTGATTACACATGTTTCCACAGCTCTCAGTGGGTACAAGATTGCATTAAGTGATAGCACAATTCCTAAAATAAAACAGGATGGTAGGCTAAAAAAAATCAATGCCACTGGATCTCCAAAGCATAATAAACAAAGCATCAGAAGGAGACAAAAAGGAAAAATTTTCTAATAATATGCTTCAATCTTACCATGAAGATTAGACGGGTCACAATAAACAAGCAGAAATACGAAACATTTCAGAGAGTTTGTGGCAGGTAATAGTAAAATACTGTAGGTGAGAAATTCCTTGAGAAAGTTTTTAAAACAGGAACAAAGAGAGGAAGTACTGATGGAGGTAACTTTTTGATGGAAGATTTTTTAGTATGATTTATTACTAAGCTAAAAGAATTCATTAGTAAGATATTATAGGTGGCATTTAGGTGAGTCATGCCATTTACATACACACAGATATTTATAAAATTGTACTGTTTTTGAGGAAAACTCCACTGCTTTAAGAAAGATTTATATGTGGGCCTGTGCAGAGGGACTGGACATTCATAGCAAAAACAGGAATATACTTTTTTATAAAAGATAAGTAATGGCATATCTGATTAAGAGTAATTATTTATCCTTCAAAATTTCATGACAAAATTGGAGTTGTACAAGGGGAAGGGTATATGCCCTTTCCTCACTGCTGTGTGACTTCAGAGTTGGCATATATAATTAGTTTGGGATAGGGGCAGGGGGCTTGCCCCCCCCTCTACAAAGTATTGATGATGAACGTAGTTAGGTATTGTCAAGATTTAATATTTATATATTTTAGATTTCAGTATTAAGGAGTTTAGTTATTTTTTGTGTCAATATTTAGACAGTCAATATTTATAGGATCATATATATTTTATATATATATATATATATATATATATATATATATATATATATATATATATATATGGTTTACTATCACAATGCCGACGTGCAATTGCATGTTATGAAGTATTCGAACAACAGATGTTCAATACTTCATAGTTCGGCAGGTTATGTGAGCGAACGTTATCATTGCGAATGGGCTGTGCATTCGCAAATATAACGTTCACTCATGTGAGGGGATCGGGGTACAGTGCGGTTAGGGAAATACATCCCTTTCCTCACTGTAGTGCGATCTCGGAGCTGGAATATTAAGTTAGGGGGGGTGCAGGGGGGCTTGCCCCCCTGTATAACTGTGAGTTTAGGCTAGTTAGGTTGGGAGTTACGGGACAGGTGGGAGTGCTGTTGATTGCTGGAAATGTCGCGAGCAACATTTTCGACAATACACAGCTGTTTTCAACATTAGAGACATACGGAAATGTTAATTTCCAATGTTTAAATTCGAACATTAAGACATATTTTATTTTCAGTTTCGATTTTATGATAGTAAACCTCTATATATATATATATATATATATATATATATATATATATATATATATATATATATAAATAAATATATATAGCGAGAAAGAGAGAGAGAGATGTATACAGGGAGACAGAGAGAGAGAGATCTATGTGTT
The DNA here is from genome assembly GCF_019279795.1 of Protopterus annectens. Lineage (NCBI taxonomy): Eukaryota > Metazoa > Chordata > Ceratodontiformes > Protopteridae > Protopterus > Protopterus annectens. The sequence continues at coordinate 952,355,898 of NC_056737.1, forward strand.
TTGCGTGTGTGTGTGTGTGTGTGTGTGTGTGTGTGTGTGTGTGTGTGTGTGTGTGTGTGTGATGGAATGATTATTCTTCATTTCCTTATGGTTCATGCAATAATTCATTGCATAACTCAATACACTTACTTTGCATACACATTTAAGCCTCCTTTCTATCTTCTGCTACTATTAGCAACTCAGTGCTGATTGGATTTAAATGGATTAACACACTTTATAAAGTGTATTGTAGTCTAAGCCATATTGTACTGTGCCAGTGGGCCAGGTCATGGCTGAACGGGGCATTGTACAAGTACGCTTACCTGACTAACAAGGGCCTTGTACCCCCTTTCTCACCTTGTTAAAAAAAAGCAGATAAGTAAATAAAATAGATGAGTCATCATGCATTCATTAGATGTAGGCAGGTTACTTCATTATGACATTGATTTGTTAAGGTTATTAGTGGAATTTATGATAGAAGGAAATGGAGGTTTACAGATAACAACTTTTAATGTGAAGTCTTGATTGCAGGAATTCCCATTATGGCTCCTTTTACCTATAATGTGCCGATATGATGAAAGAAACTCAAGATAGTTAAATTATGGGGCTTGAAGTGATAGCACATATTATTGAGGTTGTATTTTATCTAAACCATTGCAATTCGAATTATGAGACTAGATCCTGTGGGAGGTTTAGACTTGTTTCAAGGGAGGCCAAAGCAATTATAAAAATGTATTTATTTATTTAATTAATTAATTAATTAATTAATTAATTAATTAATTAATTAATGTATTTATTTATTTATTTATTTATCAGGCAAACTATTCATTATTGATTGCATGTGGGAATCAGTGGGATCTGGCTAAATCCAGAAGGATGACTGTCAATGATTATGCCTTATATATATATATATATATATATATATTTATTTATCAGGCAAACTATTCATTATTGATTGCATGTGGGAATCAGTGGGATCTGGCTAAATCCAGAAGGATGACTGTCAATTATTATGCCTTATATATATATATATATATATATATATATATATATATATATATATATATATATATAATACACCTTTTCATATAGGGAAGCCAAAGTACTTTTTTGCTATCTAAGGGAGGTTGAAGGACTTGTCCATGGCTTGAGAGAAGCTCATTGTAAGATTCTGATGTGTTATAAAATACCTAGGGTTATATGTCCAAGAGATATATGCCCTTTCCCCACTGCTGTTATGTTATCAGCTAATTGAGGTGACTGTATTACTTACAAAGCATATGCACATATCTACAAATAATAAAGAAGATGAGCTAGGTAGAAGAAGGACAACTTTGGATACAGGTATTTAGAAATGACAAATCAATAAAAGCAATTAGGTTTACAATTAACCAGAATCTCTGAAGCAGGTGTCCATATATTATAGTTCTACAATGCAAAGCTCTGTGAACCTTATAAGAAATTTTTGAAAACTGAATCATTCCTCAGTGGCAGAGTGCCACTGTGGTTAGCTTCACACATGGCAATACAATATACAGAACACTGTAATATGAGGTGACAAATAATGCATGTTGAACTAGATATATAGCCAATGGAATGCAATCAAAAACAGCAAGAGTAACAAAGTCATGCAAATTATTCAAAATTCAGTGCAAGTTATTAAGTATCTAAACAACTGTGCAAAAATAATTAGAATATGCTTAATATACAGTAATACTGACAAATGCAGGTGAGGTCATACAAATGACCCGCTAAGTTACCAGCTAAATAAGATGACCAAATTCGATATAAAGCATATGTACATATTTACAAATGATATTGAAGATGAACCAGCTATAAATAGCCAACTTTGGATACAGGTATTTAGAAATGGGAGATGAACAAAAATAATAAGGTTTGCAATTAACCAAAATCTCTGAAGCCAGTGCATTTATATTATGCAGATGAGTGATCTTCTATTTTTTTGAAGAGAATGAAGTCATCTAAAGTGGCAGTTTCTGTGGATAGCTACTTCCAAGACACAGGAATCAGTCTATGAATGCTCTTTCTATAGTGGCATGAGAAAACAGTGGTATATTGAGTTTGGGTGTGTGATTGAGACTAGGGAGTAAGAAGTGGGCGGCATGGACAGTTTGTTAGTTATTAGTGACCAGTACATGTTAAGGAGATTGGAGGTTAGGGTACTAAGTAGATAGGCATCACTGGCAGGGATATGGAGCCATTAGCTTTTTTAATGGTGGTACTATAATGTTGATTAGCATTGGTCAGATGGATAAATCTAAACGTTGTATTTTCCGTGGTTTGAAGTTTTGTCATGTTATGGCATAATATGGAGCTATACTAGGTAAGGAGAATTCCAGTCTAAGGACATTAATGACAATAGGCCTGTCTACTTCAGCAGTAAGTTTGTTAAAGATACTGTCGGCTGCTTTAAGCCTGTGTAAGACAATAGAGGTGATCGTCTCAGTGTGTTTGCATAAGGAAAGAGTACTGTTTCAGAAGATATCAAGATATTTCTGTTCTGAGATGAAAGAAAGAAAAGTACTACAGAGGACAGAGATAGAAGGATGGCCATTTTAACTAGCCTTTTGGGAGTCTCAGGCATCATAGCTAATTTATTTATGTGGATTATGAGCTTATTATTACATAACCAGTTCTAAATAAGTGAAAATGATGTTCTAGCAACACGGCTATCTGTTGTGGAGGTATATGCAGCATGGTAAAGACGATGTTATCAGCATGTAATGTTATATTATCATGTGAACCTTAACGATGGAAGCTGTTAATGCAGACGGAGAAGAGAAGAGAAGAGAAGAGAAGAGAAGAGAAGAGAAGAGAAGAGAATAGAAGAGAAAAGAAGAGGGGCTAACACAGACCCAGTGAAACATTGTGCTGAGATATCCTGTGCTGGAAAAATTGGATTTAGTAAAGATAATGAAAGTTGTATTATACATCTAGGTTTTGAAACAGGAGAGTACTTCTGAAAATTAACTGTAGTCGATAGTAGTTTAAGTAGCTGATAGTTGTGATTCTTCTGCTTTTGGCTATTCCTGTTAGGGGTCACCAACATGGAACATCTTTTTCCATTTCTTCCTGTCCTTTGCATCATGGTCTGTCACACCAGCCATCTGCATGTCCTCTCTCACCACATCCATAAACCTTATCTTAGGCCTTCCTCTTTTCCTGTTACCTGGCAGCATCATCCTTAGCATCATTTCCCAATATACTCAGCATCCCTCCTCAGCACATGTCCAAACCAACATAATCTTGCCTCTCTGGCTTTGTCTCCAAATCTTCCAACCTGGGCTGACCCTCTAATATACTTATTTCTAATCCTGTCCACCCTCATCACACCCAGGGCAAATCTTAACATCTTTAACTCTGCCACGTCCAGCTCTGACTCCTGCCTTTTTGTCAATGCCACTGTCTCCAACCCATATAAAATAGCGGGTCTCACTACCCTCTTGTAGACCTTTCCTTTCACTCTTACTGGTACCCATCTATCACAAATCACAAATGGCACTCTTCCCCGCCCACTCCACCTGGCCTGTACTCTCTTCTTCACCTCTCTTCCACACTTACCATTACTCTGAACTACTGATACCAAGTACTTACCTTCACCACTGTACTCCCTGCATCCTCACCATTCCTTTATCCTCCCTCTCATTCACAAACATGTATTCTGTCTTAGCACTGCTGACCTTCATTCCTCTCCTCTCTAGAGCATATCTCCACCTCTCCAGGGTCTCCTCTACCTGTTTCATACTCTCACTACAGATCACAATGTCATCTGCAAACATCATAGTCCACAGAGATTCCTGTCTGATCTCATCTGTCAACCTGTCCATCACCATTGCAAATAAGAAAGGGCTCAGAGCTGATCCTTGACGTAATCCCACCTCAACCATGAATGCATCCATCAATCCTACCGCAGGCCTCACCATTGTCACAGTACCCTCGTACATATCCTGTACCACTCTTACATACTTCTCTGCCACTGTCAACTTCCTCATACAATACCACAACTCCTCTCTAGACACCCTATCATATGCTTTTTCTAAGTCCATAAGGACACAATGCAACTTCTTCTGACCCTCTCTACACTTTTCTATCAACATTCTCAAAGCAGACATTGCATCTGTAGTGCTCTTTCCCAGCATGCAACCATACTGATGCTCACTAATCACCTCCCTTCTTAAACTAGCTTCCACTACTCTTTCCCATAACTTGATGCTGTGACTGATCAAGTTTATCCCTTTATAGTTACTACTGCTCTGCACATCACCCTTATTCTTAAAAATTGGTACCAAAACATTTTTTCTTTACTCCTTAGGCATCCTCTCACTTTCAAAGATTTCATTAAACAATCTGGTAAAAATAAACACTGCCGTTTCACCTAAACACCTCCATGCTTCCATGCGTATGTCATCTGGACCAACAGCCATTCCATTCTTCATCCTCTTCATAGCTATCCTTATTTTCTCCTTGCTAAGCCACTGCACTTCCTGATTCACTATCTGCACATCATCCAACCTTCTCTCCCTCTCATTCTCTTCATTCATCTTCCCTTCAAAGTACTCTTTCCATCTGCTCAACACACTCGCCTCACTTGTAAACACGTTTCCCTCATTATCTTTTATCACCCTTGCCAGCTGCACATCTTTCCCCTAACTACATATACTAACTCCAGGATCACACTACAGTGTGGAAAAGGGCATATACATTTTACTTGCCTTACAGTACTCTACACAGCTGTACTGACAAGGTTAAAAAAGACCAAAATACCGCATGTGTAGAGCTAGTACGGTTCGGCTTTATTGGCCTGAATTTACCCATAAAGACTTAAAAAAAAAAAAAAAAAAAAAAAATCATAGGCATTAAGCAGCCATGCAGCTGAGACACTGGTATGTCCCTATGGGGTCATTTGCATATATCCCATGGGCCTACACTGCAAGAAGTTTAAGGCATTGCATAGTGAAGACTTTAACTTGGCTGAATTTTTTTTGCAGTGTTTACTGAATAGTTTGTATGTGTAACCTTTTTACCCTTTGTTTGCAATTTTGCATAAATATATATAAATGCATATAAGTTCATAGGTTTATAGGTTTATATCAAGCTAATCACTACCAGGGTCTTTAGGATCCTAGTCATGCAAACCAAATCAATTTTGTCCCTGAGTACCTTGGACACCTATATGGTGGGGTATGCTATTAAGGAGGTAGCTAATTTGCAATTTCCCATCCAATGTTTAAGGTTTCATTTGAATAGTGTCAGGGAAGAACTCTGTTTCACATGGATGGGGAGGTTATTCCATAGCACGGCAATCCTTTAAGATACATACCAGTTTCTCCAGCATGTTCCATTTATTTTGCTGGCAATGGTTAGGTCACGGGAACTAGTGTTTCTAGTGCAGTTTGTTTTGTGGATGTGCAAGAGAGGCATCAGAGCTGGATCTGACAATGCATTATATGCCAGACATAGATTGCTTCTAGGAACCCATAGGAGTCTGAGTACAGGGATAAGGCCTTAAGGCAATCTGTATAGGTCAGGTTATTTATACCCTAGATTTTCCTGGTGAAGAATATTTAAGGGCAAAAAAAACCCACTAAGGCACAACAAGAACAAAGGAATTACCGTAAAAAACATCTTATTAACCACTTTTCATTTCGCTGCACCTTACTGTTTATTTGGTTTTAGTTTGGGTTTGCAATATTCGGAGTACTCTTATTTTCAGTTTTTCAACATGTGAAGGCATCCCAACAGTTGCAAGTGAATGGTTTGGTACATGCCAAAGAGGGTATTGTACTCAATTATGGGTCTGATAAACGCTGAGTAGAGTAAGGTGACATAGATTGATTTTCTTACTGTCTTAGCTATGTGTTAGTCAGATCCCTAACTACCGGGTCTGTATATATATATATATATATATATATATATATATATATATATATATATATATATATATATATATATATATATATATATATATCTATATATATATATGTATATATATATATATATATATATATATATATATATATATATATATATATATATATATATATATCTATATATATATATATATGTCTACCTGATAACGTCGAAATTCCACTTCACTGAACTTCAAAATTATGGGAAGACTCATACATATATATATACATATATATATATATATATATATATATATATATATATATTTATATGGGATCCGTACTGATGCTCGATTACTTCTTTCAACGAATCCCAATTCTCACTCTGAGGTTGCACTATAGTGGGGAAAAGGGAATTTTCCCTTTCTGTATTGTAGTATGACTGGAACAACAAGCATATTTATGCAAAAGTGTTACTTCGGTGAGCAGCACTTTCGTGCAAGTATGCTCACCAAATTGGGATTCGGTGAAAGATGTATTCGAGCATCTGTACAGATCACATATATATATATATATATATATATATATATATATATATACATATATATATATATATATATATATATATATATATATATATACATATATGTATATACTGTGGGGGATCCAGAGTTTGGAGATTCCCTATATCCTTGTTTATTAGGTCCATGATTTTGCATTCCATAGCTTTGCATATCAGACTTATCAGGCTAATGGGGCGATAATTCCCATGGCCTGTAGGGAAAACTGTAGCAGTGCGGAGTTTGGTACGGACAAAACCTGAGGTGAGACTCTAATTGAACAGGGCACACAGGTGAGGTGCCATTTCACTCTGCAGTTCATGTAGAACACAACCAGGGATACTGTCTGGTCCCATAGAAGCTGTATTCTTGGACTTGGACAGTGCTGATTTAATCTGTGCAGCAGTAATACTGCATGTCTGGCAATCTACTGCTATTGTTATTGGTCCTTTTAGAGGGGAGAGAGGGGTAACGTTGGCACTGAATCTGTTGGCCAGTATACTGGCAATATCTGTTGGCTTGATATAGGAGGTTCCGTTGTGCAGTAGCTCAGCACAAATCTGGGTATTGCAGTGGAGATTCTTTACATAACTATAGAAGGCCTAGTGGTTGTCTTTACTATCTGCTGCAGTTCTGTTTTCATAGCTATCTTTACAGGATTTGATGAGGGATCTCAACTTTTTCTTGAGGCTGATAAGAGAGTTTTTCCAGTCTTTAGACTTCACCTTATTCTGCATCAGTTTCCTCCTTCTGTTGTAGTGTTTGTTTATGGCAGGGGACCACCAGATTGGCTTACTTTTTTTGGAGGAGAGTGTCTTGGTTCTATTGGGTATGGCAAGATCCATGCATTTGTGTATCTGTTTGTACAGTGCATTGGTGTATGATTCTGCGGTCACGCAACTATTCTCCATTTGCATGGCTGCCATAAAGTTAGTCACCTCGGTTTTTAGGAGCCCATAATTAGCTTTGGAGAAGTTTTTTATGGTGTTTACCTTTGTGAGGGGGGGTGGGAGGGATGTATATTTCCAAGGTGATTATTTTGTGGTCAATCTAACCAGGAAGGAGCTGACTACTGGTGTAGAGCAACAGTAGCCCACGTTAATAATGACCAGGTCAAGGATGTTGCTACCTCTAGTGGGGGTAAGAACGAACTGGTCCAGGGCATTGGAATTAATGAACTCCAGTAAATGTTGACCAAGTGTATTGGTAAGGTCTATATTATATGCACAAATGCTTAGGTTGTCGAATACAACATGATCGACACCTATCCAGCGAACGTGCAAGTCATCGAAACCTCACAACGCAGAAAAACACATCACCGAATACTTTTGCTTGGCCAACACCATTCCACCCACTAATGAAAACAAAATTACTTCCCACTATACCGCTCGCTACATACTACCCACCCAAACAAAATAAATAACCACATATGTGCACTAACCTAAACCCTACTTCCAAACCTACACTAACCCTTACATACATTACTTTCTTTGCACTTACCTTAACCCGCACCATAACACTAAGATCCGTAACTATCGCACACTTACCTTAATAAGCTATACCCAAACAAAATAAATAATCCACACACACACACACACACACACACACACTTAACCAAACTCTACTTTTAACCCTTACATACATTATTATCTATGCACTTACCTTAACCCGTACCCAAACCTTAAGGTCTGTAACTATCGTACACTTACCTTATTGAGCTACACCACAGAAGGGTCATTCACACACACATGCGCAATGACAGAGTCATATTTGTACCTGTTGTTGAGGGACCTGAGTGCATGCGTTATGTGGCAAATCTTGGCACCTGACAAGCAGCTGACTGTTACTTTCTCCTTATTCAACCTATTGAGTGGGACGTCAGTGACAGTGCCTCACTATCGAGTCACGTATGACTAGTGTGTTGGGCATGCTGTTTTGCCTTAGAGGCTTTGGTTGAGTGGCACATGGTTTAGTAGAGTTGTGTGTTGCGTGATTAGTGTTGTGTTGTGGTGGTCAAGTGCATTTCTGCCTTGGAGTTCTCTGCTGCATGGGTAGATGTTTATTAAGAGCCTTCACAATGGTGGGTGTGTGGTTTGTGTTTTTATTTGAAGGCATTACTGGTGTGTGTTCTGGAGGGCTATGTGTTCCATGTAGTGTGGTGCAAGTGTTGACCTTATCCTCCTGACCAGCTATTTTGGTCTTGGCTGGAGAGTGTGTGTCTTCTAATTTGGATATATAAGTGCATCTCTCACAGGTCTGAGTGTTGGAAGGTAAGAGGAGAGGGTTGTCGGTGTACATGAGGCAGTTGCTACATTTCCTCAGGAAGCCCAAGTTCACCAGGTTAATAAGAGAAAGCACAGGGAACTGACATTTAGACATGCCTGGAGGGGTGGGCATTGATAATAAGTACTGGATCTGTTTCCTTGTAGAACGTTTAGTGCTGTAGCACTTTTGTGTGCTACAATAATTGCTACAAGAAGTCTGGTAAAGTGCTAGACTAATAAGCTAGTACAAGTGCAGGAGAGAAGAGAACTAGCAGATCTAAGGGAAAAATTCAAGAACAGACTCTGGCACCACTAAGAAGCTTACAAACAGTCCTGGATACAGCAAGTCTGTATCTGGACTAGACTAGTTACAGGAAAGTCGGGAAACAAGCGCAAACATTGGCTTTTAAACCAGAAAGTTGAGAGAGATGAAAAAACTGTCCAAACGGCCAATAAACTACAATTTCTGGGCCAGGAACCATTCCTCTTGTGGTAGATAGGCTACCTAGTGCTTTCCACTCCCACTGATAAGCTAGAAGGCTTCCCTCCAACACAGAAAGGCTTGAGGGCTCAGGAGCTTACAAACAGTCCTGGATACAGCAAATCTTTATCTGGACTAGACTAGTTACAGAAAGAGGAGAAAAAAGCGTAAATGTGGCTTTTAAATATATATATCCATATATATTGTAATATGTGTGTGTGTGTGTGTGTGTGTGTGTGTGTGTGTGTGTGTGTGTGTGTGTGTGTGTGTGTGTGTGTGTGTGTGTGTGTGTGTGTGTGTGTGCAGTTGTACATGCATGAGTAGCTTTGTGGCTACCATGGGTGAGTGAACCAATTGGTCTGTCTGAAATAGATTTGCCTAAGTCTATGCATATGGCCTATCATTGTGTGTGTGTGTGTGTGTGTGTGTGTGTGTGTGTGTGTGTGTGTGTGTGTGTGTGTGTGTGTGTGTGTGTGTGTGTGTGTGTGTGTGTGTGTTCACATGTGAGCATGCTTACCTGGACATATACATGTACTGTGCATCAATGTTCCTTTGATAAGACAATTCATACGACAGCTCCTAAATGTTCCTTCAGTTCATAGCCATTGGTTCTTCCTAAGCATGTGACCAGTTAAGATACATGGCTTTAATGTTGGCCTAATTTCCATCAGACTATTTTCTGCTAAAGTACAGAAGATTAGTTCTGATTGGTTTTCTGGGCTGTCAAGTAGCATGATTTGCCTATAATCTACTAAGTCTTCATCTGTTCTGCTTACTTCACCACCTTACCTTGTACCTTGCAGCTGATTATTTATTTACTTTACAAGTTGTAGGGCTAGTCCAATGGACCTTTTCTCAGTAAAAGCAAAATCAGAACAAAGTACAGATGTATTGAGTGTCACATTTTACACAATAAGTGAGAATATAGGCACTAGCATGCCTGGCATCCCTATATAGGTTCATAGGTATGTACTAGGCTATTGGCCCAAGGGCCTACGTAAGACTAGCCAACAAGGTTCCCTGGCTTACGCCATCCAGGAAAGTTAATTTCCTGTGCCCCTATTGAGAAGAGCCACAGAAGTGATCCCGAGGGTGTATTTCCTATTTCCCATCCACTCATCAAGATTTTTCTTAAAGAGTGCTAACGAGGAACTTTGCTTGACATAGATGAGTAGCTTGATCCAGAGTATAGGAAGTCTGTTGGACAGGAATCTATCCCTCCAGCATGTCCTGTTTATTGTGGTGACAAGGTTTAGGTCCCTATAGCATGTAGCTCTGAGGGATTGGGATTTCTTTAGGTGTAGCATGTCCAACAGCTCTAGGTTTAACATAGCTTTATATGTTAGGCAGAGATCTCCACGGAGTAGGCTACAGGGTAAAGCTGGAGTTTTTTTAGATGGTCAGTGTAGGACATCTGTTTGAGGCCAGTAATCCTCTTTGTGAGGTACTTCTTTGGCCTTTCAAGCTGCTGCAGATGTCTTGAGAGGTACATTCCAAAAGGGGGGTTGTACTCTATAATGGGTTTTATGAGTGCCGAGTAGAGAGGAACAGTGACCTCTTTTTTCCTGGATGAGAACCCTTTTGTGATGAGGTGTGCAACATAGAAGGATTTCCTGACTACTGTGGCGATGTGACTATCAAAGCAGAGACTACTGTCCACCTGGGTCCCAAGGTCTCTTATCACACATTCGGAATTAAGTAGACTGCCGTTTATGTGGTAGTTCATGGGTACAGAGTTTTTACCAAAGCGGATGACAATGCACCTTTTGGCTTTGAGCTTGAGGCCATGCCTATGACACCAGGCATCTGTGTCAGTGAGGCCCTTCTGTAGGATGTCCCACATCATTTGGGGGCTCGACTATTGCTCCTAGTTTGCAGTCATCTGCGAACTTCATTAGCCAGAGGCCTTCTGTGTTAGCCAGTACTTCAGAGAAGTAGATATCAAACAGGAGAAGTCTCAGGAGTGAACCCTGTGGTACTCCACTTGTCACTGGTTTGAAGTCAGATTTGGAGTCTGCAACTTTTACAGTGTGGGCTCTGCCAGTGAGCCAGTTGGCAACCCATCTTGTGACGTAGGGATTTATACCTAGTTTAGTGAGTTTAGCTTTAATTCAAGAATGGGGGATGGTGTTGAAAGCCTTGGTGAGGTCAAGATAGGCTGTGTGAACCACCTTACCCTCATCTACAGCTTTGGTGACTGCCTCAAAGAAGTCGATCAGGTTCAGAAGACATGATATGCCTTTCACAAACCCGAACTGGGTGAGGTCCAGAGTTTGGAGTTTACCAATGTCTTTGTTTATGAGTTCTATGATGATACATTCCATTGCATTGCAGACCAAGCTTGTCAGGCTAATAGGGCGATAGTTCTCAGGATCAGTGGTGGCTCTCCCTTTGTGGACTGGAATAACTGTTGCTGTGCACCATTCAGTGGGCACAAAGCCTGATGTGAGACTATGAACATGGTGCTTAGGTGGGGAGCCAGTTTGTTCTGAAGTTCGTGTAAAACGCAGCCTGGGATGTTGTCCGGTGGTCCATGGATGCTGTGTTTGTGATTTTAGAGAGTGCAGACTTTACCTGCATAGATGTGATTACAGGGACTCTGCATTCGTCTTGTATAGATATGGGCCCTTTAGGGGGTGAGAGGGGGGTAAAGGTAGCACTGATTCTGTCTGCCAGGATGTTGGCAATATCAGTTGCTTCTGAAATTTTCATGCCATTGTGCTGTAACTCAGAGCAAATCTGGGAGTTGCCATTGAGATTCTTAGCATAGCTATAGAATGCTTTGTGGCTGCCCTTAGAATCAGTGGCGATTTTGTTTTCATAGCTAGCTTTGGCAGATCTTATAAGGGATATCAGCTTCTTACTGAGGCTGACCAGGGAGCTCCTCCACTCATGGGATTTTACTCTCTTTTGCAACAGTTTCTTCCTTCTGTTGCAGAGTTTGTTTATGCCAGGGGACCACCAGATTGGCTTCCTTTTTTGTAGGATAGCATTTTGGTTCTGTCTGGGATGGCACAATCCATGCACTCATGTAAGTGCTTATAGAGTGCATTTTTGTAGGATTCAGCAGTCGTAACTGTATTGTCCATCTGAATGGGTGTCATGAAGTTTGCCATTTCTGTCTTAAGAAGCATGAAGTCGGCTTTGGAGAAATGTTTTATTGTGCTTTCCTTAATGGTGGGTGGGGGCGGGATGTGGATATCTAGGGTGATTAGCTTATGGTCTGATATGACCAACGAGAAGCTGACTTCAGGTGTGGAACACTGGTCACTCATGTTAGTAATGACTAGGTCTAAGATATTGTTGCCCCTGGTGGGGGTGTGGATAAGTTGATCCAGGGCATTGGAATTTATGAATTCCAGAAAGTGTTGAGCAAAGGAGTTGGTACATGAGTAGTTTTCACAGTTAATGGTGGGGTAGTTGAATTCGCCCATTATTAGGCTGTTTGGTTGAACCCTAATATTTTCCAGTATATCAAGAAAAGAGGAGTGGGAATCCTGGGGCATGGTGTGGGATCTGTAGCAAGGTACTATTTGGATTGCAGTTTTGCCTAGAGTTAGTTGCACTTGGATAACCTTGGATGCATTATGATGCGCAACTGGCCTGGAGGTGTGGATATCCTTAATGAATATGGACACACCTCCACCTTTGGTGTTCTAGTCCAGGTTAGATGGCCAAAAAATGTGGTATGAGTTATAGCCTGGTAATGCAAGAGTGCTCTCTACAGCCTTGTACCAGGTCTCAGTCACTGCACAGATATCAATGTTCTCCATTTTAAGGAGTGCCTTGGGTGACTGCAGTTTGAGATTCAGACTTTTAGCATTGAGTAGCATTACCGTCAGTTTTTGCTTGCCTGTTCCTGTTATGGTGGTGAATTTTTCATTTGAACCTTGCCTAAAAAAAACACTATAGGGGCAGCAAGACCCTTAGCCAGTATCCAGAATCCCAGGGGTGACAGGTGCAGGCCATCTCTGGCAAAGCATCGTGGTCTGCTGACCATGTCGTCCCAGGCAGATAGATACTGGATCACCTTAGAATGACACCAGAAGCTCAGCCAATTGTTAAAGTCTTTCATTTTGTCCTTGTACTGCGGTATCATTCTGGGTGATGGCAGGACGCTACTCAGGGCTAGGGTCATACCTGCCTGGGCTACAAGATTGGAGAGCTCTTCCATGTCTCTTTTCATGTAGTCCAGGGAGCTACATCTCAGGTCATTCACACCAGCATGGATAATGACAGAGTCATATTTGTACTCATTGTGGAGTGACCTGAGTGTGTGGATTATGTGGCGGATCCTGGCACCAGACAGGCAGCTGACAGTAACCTTCTCCTTGTTTAGCCTAATGAGTGGGGCATCAGTGTGCCTGACTATAGAGTCACCTATGACTAGTGTGTTGGGTACATTGTTTTGCCTTATGGGCTGTGGTTTATTGGTACACTAAGTTTGTGGGCTATGTGTCATTTGGGTTGTGTTGGGGTGTGTAGGTTGCTTGCATTTCTGCTTTGGAGGTCTCTGTTACCTGAGCAGATTATTATTGAGAGCCTCTGTGAATGTTTTTGTGTTTCTATGTGTGGATTTTGGTGGTGTAGGTTTAGTGAGACTATATGATGAGTGTGGTGTGGTGCAAGTGTTTACCTTTTCCTCTTGACTGTAAGTTCAGTCTTGGTTGGAGAGAGCTTTACCTCCAGTTTGGCTAGATAAGTGCATCTCTCACAGGTTGTGGTGTTGGGTGGTAGGAGGAGAGGGTTGTCTGTGTACATGAGGCAATTGCTACATTGCCCCAAGATGCCCAGATTCATTAGATAGACAGGAGAGAACACTGGAAGCTGACCCTTGGACATGCCTGAATAAAAAAAACTACTTTCCTCTAGACAAGTGAGGAAAGTGAGTATATGTGCTGTTTTTCTCTAGGTAAGTTTGGAAAGTAAGTACAAAAACTGTTTTCCTCTAGGTAAAGAGGAAGGTTGAGTAATTTGTAGCTTATTTAATGCTAACAACATGTTCCGAAGAAGTGCTGAGCATGAATAAGCAAATTCAAGTGCTAAAACTAAGAATCTGTACCTGGATCTTGTGGTAGATAGGCTACTTAGTACTTACCACTCCCACTGACAAGCTTGAATGCTTCCCTCTAACACAGAAAGGCTTGCAGGGCTCAGAACCTTATAAACGGTCCTGGACACAGCAAATCTGTATCTGGACTAGACTAGTTACAGGAAAGTGGGAAACAATCGCAAATGTGGGATTTTAAACCAGAAAGTTGAAAGAGATGGAAAAACTGCCCAAACAGCAAACAAACTACAATTTCTGGGCCAGAAACCACTCTTGTGGTAGATAGGCTACCAAGTGCTTACCACTCCCACTTATAAGCTAGAAAGCTTCCCTCCAAACACAGAAAGGCTTGTGGGGCTCAGACGTTTACAAGCAGTCCTGGATACAGAAAATCTGTATCTGGACTAAACTAGTTACAGGAAAGATGGGAAACAAGCGCAAACAAAGGCTTTTAAACCAGTAAGTTGAAAGAGATGGAAAAACTGCCAAATGGCCAATAAACTACAATTTGTGAGCCAGAAACCACTCTTGTGGTAGATAGGCTACCTAGTGCTTACCACTCCCACTTATAACCTAGTAGGCTCGCCTCCAATACAAAAAGGCTTTGGGGGCTCAGAAGCTTACAAGCAGTCCTGGTTACAGCAAATCTGTATCTGGACTAGACTAGTTACAGGAAAGGCAGGAAACAAGCTTAGAATTTTTTTTGGAAAGTGGGAAGGGAGAAAGGAGAAATAGTAGATAATTCAAAATTAAGGACCTAAGTGGCTTGCTCTTCACAAATGTTCTCTCTGTATTAGGTAGAATGAGCTAGTGACACTAGACTGGAATAGAACTGGGATAGAGCTGAACAGATGGGAATGGTAGGAGTGTCTGAAGTCAAAGTATGATCTCACTGTACTCGGTTGAATGAGCAAATTGGATAGATCCAGGAGGAGTGTTCAAACACAAATTTACAGGAGGGACAGGCAATTGTAAAGCCACCAAGATTAATACCAGAACAAGAACAGGGAGGAAGGGTGGGAAACTAACTGCAGAGACAGAGAAAGACTGCAGTATTCTATGAAACAATTACATAGAAAAATAAATAACTACAGAGAGACACAGACCACAATATTCAACGAAACAATTAAATAGACAAAAAATGCAGTAAACTCTTTAATACTGCAAGTTTGTACTTAACTCAGCTATTAATGCAGTTAATTGTAGGTATGTAGCAGAAGCCAAACAACTCAGATATTCAGAAGTAATAAATTCAAAGATATGTGACTAACACTTATAAATACAGAGAAACCTTCTAGGCTAAGAGTTTAACACTGAATATCAATGGAGTGAAACACAATAGCCCACACTAACTGCAGAAACAGAGAGAGAGACCACAGTATTCTGTGAAACAATTCAACAGAAAAATAAATAACTACAGAGAGACACAGACCACAATATTCAATGAAACAATTAAATAGACAAAAAAATTAAATGCAGTCCAATCTTTAACAGTGCAAGTTTATACTTACATCAGCTAGTAATGCAGTTGATTGTATGTATGTAGCAGAAGCCAAACAACTCAGATATTGAGCAATAATACATTCAAAGATATGTGACCAACACTTATAAATACAGAGAAACCCTCTAGACTAAGAGTTTAATACTGAATATCAATGAAGTGAAACATAATAGCCTCCACGAACTGCAGAGACAGAGAGAGACCACAGTATTCTATGAAACAATTAAATAGAAAAATAAATAACTACAGAGAGACACAGACCAGAATATTCAATGAAACAATTAAATAGACAAAAAATAAAATGCAGTAAGTCTTTAACACTGCAGGTTTTTACTTAACTCAGCTAGTAATGCAGTTAATTGTAGTTATGTAGCAGATGCCAAACAACTTAGATATTGAGCAGTAATAAATTAAAAAATATGTGACTAACACTTATAAATACAGAGAAACCCTCTAGGCTAAGAGTTTAATACTGAACATCAATGAAGTGAAACACAATAGCCCCCACTAACTGCAGAGACAGAGAGAGACCACAGTATTCTATGAAACAATTAAACAGAAAAATAAATAACTACAGAGAGACACAGACCACAATATTCAATGAAACAATTAAATCGACAAAAAAATAAAATGTGGTACAGTCTTTAACACTGCAAGTTTGTACTTAACTCAGCTAATAATGCAGTTGATTGTAGGCATGTAGCAGAAGCCAAACAACTCAGATACTGAGCAGTAATAAATTCAAAGATATGTGATTAACATGTATAAATACAGAGAAACCCTATAGGCTAAGAGTTTAACACTGAATATCAATGAAGTGAATCACAGTAGCCCCCACTAACTGCAGAGATAGAGAGAGACCACAGCATTCTATGAAACAATTAAATAGAAAAAATAAATAACCACAGAGAGACAAAGACCACAATATTCAATGAAAGAATTAAGTAGACAAAAAAAATAAAATTCAGTACAATCTTTAACACTGCAAGTTTGTTCTTAACTCAGCTAGTAATGCAGTTGATTGTACGTATGTAGCAGAAGCCAAACTACTCAGACATTGAGCAGTGAAATAGCCTCTGACTCTCACTGGAAGGATGATTTCTGAATCTCAATCACTGTAGAAAAGTGCTGTCTTAAGATACAGTTCTAGTAAACATACAGGGAGTGTGCAGAAGCCCCATGCACACCATATTTATGTTGTATATAGAAGCAAAGAGGCATGTTAAGTCACCTCTGCACTTCAGTTAAATATAGTGATTTACAGACATATGCTAAGCCTAGCCTCATTTAAATACATGCTAGACAGATTGTTATATATTTGTGATGTATGCAGACACACTGCCATTTTAAATGCCATACCTCCCACAGAAAAACAAGCAGCGCCAGCACCAGTATAGCAGTTTGACCAGGTTTCTGGCAGTAAAGGAGTCCAATTTAAAGAAGAAACAACCCAATGAGGTTCACAGTGACCTCCAGTGTTGTGGTAAGATGCATACAAAGGTGTATTGTACAGATCAGCCCTTGCCTTGGAGCAGAATACTGATGCATAGACTAATCTCTATTATGGTGCTTGAAACCTCTATATTAATTTAGCCCATGTGCAATATACTGAAGCTATAGATCTGAACATTATATCTGTGGAAAGGTATCCCATTATTGGGACTGCCTATCCCTATGTAATCTTGTATGTCCTGTCCTTCATGGGTGTGCTATATGCAAAAGCCATGGTGACACCTGTAGTGAGGCTCCCCAATATCATAGCCAAGCAGCACTTTGTCAGTTGTGAGTGCTTAGATGTCTGCTATCCACACTGTTTATAAA
Source organism: Protopterus annectens (assembly GCF_019279795.1). Classification (NCBI taxonomy): domain Eukaryota; kingdom Metazoa; phylum Chordata; order Ceratodontiformes; family Protopteridae; genus Protopterus; species Protopterus annectens. Next base: position 952,373,424 of record NC_056737.1, read on the forward strand.
GCCTGTCCTTCACCTGTACATCCTTTTGAGACTGTGTGTGACACCCACCCCATGTGTATACACTCGCATGTCTATCTCTACAATGACCATAGCATAGCATATCTGAGGCACCTACTGTGTTCCTATCCCTGTCCAAGCATATAATGTTGAGTTTACCTTTGGCAATCCACTGATTTGAATTGGTAACCTACTGTCCTCAGCAGTCACCAGCCTATAGGCATGTTTCTTGCATCCACAGTTTTTATCATGTCTAGAAAATAGGGTGGATATCAAAAGTTGGATAACTTTAGATAAGCTGAGAATGACATCCCCATGAGCATTGCATTTTAGGAGAGAGGTTTTCATCAACTGCTGCAGGGATATGTCTGGGAGAAAGTGGTCATGAACATAAAAAATGTTTGTGAGTGGAGTTGCACAACACAGTAATGCTGAAAGGAGGTTAACATCAAGATCAGGTGGGTTTCCAAGAAGGCATATACCATAGTGGAAGAGAGGTCAGTTGTTAGGGAGTCATTTCTCACTGTAAGCCTGACTGATGTGAAAAAGCTCCTACTTGTCACTGCATAGAGATGATGAAGGCAAATGTATCATAGAAGGAGCTGGGACAGATTTCACGAGTGGTGCTTCATCATGTGCCTCAGAGGGAGATGTACCACATTAGTAACCATACTGAATGTGCACACAGCAGCAGCAGTGTGCAAACTGGGTGCAATTAGTCCCCGGCTACCACTGGGTATGTTTTCATAAGTACATTAGCTGTGTAGGCAGACATGAATGGCAGTGAAGGTATGTGTCTGTTCTATTGGTGCATAGTACGTACCAGTGTTTGCAAGTACAAGACAAGTCCTCATATGTGCCATGAGTAATACCATTTATTCTATTCTGTCCTCTATTATATATTAATAAACAGCAAAGTATAGACAACAGTTGACCAGGAACTATGTTGTTTATCCATTAATTCATACTCAGCCCTGAGAAATAGAATGACCATCTCCTGACAACTCGAACCATGTTTTGTAATACCATTAAGGATTTTATAAAGGAATTCAGTATGCAGTTTGCTTTTATATTTGCTTTGACAAACAAATTGGCCAATACAACTGATTTTAGCTTCCAGGCTTTTTTATCAAATTAAGGAATTGTTTCAAAGTACGTCTTTCAACATTATTCTTTCAGGAGAGGGGGTATGCTTTCATCTTTGTGTATGTTAGAATTGAGGAAATGATAAACAAACAAGTAATCACCACACAAATACAAAACAATGAGTTGAAGAGCACAGAATAAGGAGAATAAGAAATATATACTTTAGCTTGCCCTATATGTTATAGCACATGTACTAATTCCATTATATAAGTTATTACTGAAAACCCCAAATAATATTCAGTGGAACCCTGTGGTAGTGAGTTGCAAGTATTATCCAGCAGAAGAGTTCTTTTTGAAGTATAAATATGCATAAAATGAATAAACAACAAAGCTTGGAGTGGGCACATAGTGATTCGTGCCCTACAGGCATGATGCTTCTGAGCATGGATCTCCATACCTCCCGACTGTCCAAATTTGTGCAAAATGCTCAGATTTACACTTCTTATTTTTGGTCTGTTCCTCATGAAAATTATGGTTTTCTGGCAACTCATTGAGAAATCATTGAAGTTTGAAGTCAGAAAATAAAGGCAGACACTTGAGTTTCAGACTTTATACCCTTCAGTTATTTATGGCTTTGTCCAGATTTCTTCCTCTAAGAGGTTGAGAGGTATGACAGACATTTAAGTTTTAGATGTCATATTCTTCCGAAAATTCATGGTAATACAAAACCTTTTATTCTAACAACTGTTGAAGTTTATATGTGCAATATTTAAATGTTGTTCCTATTTTAGGGCCTTTGTCCCCCCAGTATTTTAGGCTTTGTCCAGATTTCTTCTGCTAAGAGGTTGAGAGGGATGCGGCTCTACTATAGTTTTAATCACTACAATGTATGATATACTGTGGAGAGTTCTGGAAATGGCACCACCTGTCATGTTTTGCAATACACAGGGACATTCCAGACATTATATCATCCTGCAAACAGACGTCTCAAAACATTTCTGTTTTCAGGTTTGATTTTCTCCTTCACACAGTTCCTGAATCCCCTCACTATTTGTGATTTTTGAAGCTGTCCAGTACAGAAATAAACCACACTACATGACCAATGTACTAGTGGCACCAATAATGGACACACACCTTACTCCACCCTTTTCAGAAGCAAAAATAAATGGCTTGTGATGCAGGATTTTACAATACAGTTAATTAAAGTCTACAGGCTTTATGCTGTCTCTCACTGGTAATGTGTTTATCTTTTCCCATCATTTTTGTCACTCTTGTTTATTTTTAAATATTACTTTTGAGTGGTATTTGACATTCCTACTGGAAGTGGAAAGGGTTATGTGCTATTTGGTATGCATATGTTATGCTTCTTAGATGTCCAGATTTCTGGCTGGATGTATATACTTCTGGAGAGCCTTTATTCCTGTTTTCAGTGTCTGCAGGTTGAAAGATATATGCCTGAATATTAATTCTCATGCGTCATCCTGAAACAGCTTACTGTATTGTTTCATGAATGTACAGCTTAGACTAATACTGTCCTGCAGTCTTAACCACACTTAGCTGTTCATCTGTTTGCAGGTCATGTGCACAATAATTCTCTTCACTACAGACATGTTGTGCTCTATCCTCAATGATAATAACTATTGTAGAGTGCTGTGTAGTGCATCAGCCTCTGTTTTTTGCCACACTTCAGTATTTTGTATAGTTCCACTGTACCACGAAAAACTGTAGCTCTCCATAGAGTGGACTAATATTTTATGGCATGCCTTTTGCATCTTGGAACATGAGAAAAAAAGCATATCAAAACTTCATTTTTCAAGCCATTATCTGGAATGTGCACATTGCAGGCAATGCATGATGACACAAGTCTTTAAACATTCTACAGAATCCTCCAGCTGAGAGTATATACTAACTTCATTAGGTCCTATTAGACACTGTTAGGATAACATAAGTGGAAAATCTAGCTATGTTCTGAATCACTGAGCTTCATATGAAGCACCTAAAGCATTATCCTTAGGAGTGGGAATCACATAAGTCAGTAACAACAGTCTTTGTGGCATATATGTGTAAGATCCAACCAGAGATTTCCCACAAAAATCACAAAAAAGATGCCCACAAAGACATTTGCAAGCCTCATGTTATCAAGGTATCATGACACATATGCAAATTTTACTCCTCAAGAAAAAAAATGCTTCATCACACTGACTCTGAATGCTCAGTGCATAGATTTTTACCAGTGCGCTCAAGTCAGCTAGCCAGAAATTAGCTCTGATAATATCTTAGCTTTATTATTTCTAACTACATTTACATAACTGGAATTGTAGAAATGTGCTTTTTTATGCTCACCTTATTTGGTACGCATTATTTTTAAGTCAAATGTTATAGAGCTTTCCTAAATTTTCCAGTTATGTTTTGCTGCCAACCTGTTATGGCCAACTCTATGTTGTGTATAGAGTTTGGATGTTTTTGACCCAAATGCATTACTGAACATGCAAATCACTCTGAATTATTGAGCCACATTACTAAAACATTTCTTTTTAGGTATATTTGTACATCTACCATAATGCCTTGGCAAAGAGAGGTTTGTAAATATCTTTGCACAAAAGTTTCGTTTTTTTTTTTCTTTCTGGAATCTTTCTGCCCGAGTCTTGTAAGCATGACTTTTTGCTTCTCTTATCTGCTACTCATCCTCTGTATTAACACATCAGACATTGCTTGCGATGCTAAGAAAGCTTAAAATGCTAAGACATATCCAAGGTAGTAAAGTCTGGTATTATAGTTTGGTTACATTATTAAAGATGTGTCAGGGTGCAATTTTTGAGACATTATACTCAACCATTTTTGGGAAATTTAGCATATTTGTCATTACTTTGTGAAAGAGAGGGCAGCTAATATATTTGCTCACATGGATTTATGCTTCTGAAATGGTCTTTTCGTTAAATCCTATGTACTTTGCTATAGAAATTTTGCATTGTTACTTACACATTGGAAAAATTATTGATTGTTGTTCATTTAATATACCATGCTAGACAATTAATAACTGTCTAATATACATGCTGTTAAGGATATTTGCTTTAATTTATATTACATGCATTAAGATAACAGAATAAGGGGTAATTTGGAAATGCGTGTTATGTGTTACATCAGTAATTATAGCATAGTGGAACATTTCAGATGACATATTACATATTATTTATGTAAGGGTAAACCACAATCTGACTTCTACATCTGTGGCCATAATCACTATCTGCTTTAGAAAGACGGCACAAGACAGGATAACTACATCACAAATTAATAAATCCACCTCTGAAAAACTGCAAACATTTCTCAACAGGTATACAATGAAAACTTTACATTGTTAAAATTTAAAAATGTACAGCTTTTTCTAATTAAAATAAAATGAAATGAGATACCATCTGTCCAGGTCAAAGAAAGCAAGAAAGATGCTAATTGTTTGAGTTAATTTGTTATTTCTGAGGAGACACATTATGACACATATTTCTGATGTTGTTCAGTCTTTTGACCATTATTAGATGTGGGTGTGTGTGTGTGTGTGTGTGTGTGTGTGTGTGTGTGTGTGTGTGTGTGTGTGTGTGTGTGTGTGTGTGTGTGTGTGTGTGTGTCCGTGCACGCACGCACGAGCATGTAAACCTATTAGAAGTCTTTTTAAATCAGTGTAGATTCCTTTCATACTTTTATTTAAGCATCTAACTAGTATTTGAGGACTTTGATCTTCTTTGTTAAATTAATTGTTTATTTTGCTGGAATCTTTCTCTTCAGAGCATCAAATGCTATTCTTTTGGATTTTGCGTAGACATTTTATAACAAGACACACCCAAGGCCAAGTAATTTAGGTCAACTGTCTGAAACACTGCAACATAAACCATAGATTATAAGTATGCCCAAAGGAGCAATAAACAGAAAAAAAACAGTGGCATTCAACATAGATATGAGGCCTCCCTTAAACTACATAATTTATGCATCAAAATGGTCAAGCAATGGACATAAAAAGAATACTAGAAACAGAACATCCTTTTATGGACATAAAAAGAATGCTAGAGAGAGAACATCTATTTTTCTGTATGGGTGGAAAGAAGCACATCAGAAATGTGAACAAATGAATCATCTTGGCCTTGTTATATTTACTAAGGAAAAGACATAAGGACCAATTATTTTGAAGGAAAGGGATGTGAAATAATGGCTATCTGCATACGAATGAGTATGACATCATATCTGATCTGAAAATGAAAGTTGTAATATAAAATAACCTTTTAGGTGGGATCCACATGCTACAATTCATGACATGAATTTGTTTTAAATGTTGTATACTAAATGAATTATCCTTCACCACTTTTCTCCATATGTCCTTCTCTCTTATATAAGTCTTGCAAACTGTATTTTTGGGATGGGACTTACTTTTGGCTCCCCATAGCTTATCTTTAGCTGCTGCCAGTGAGAGGTTTTCCTATTTCCCTATTCACCCTGTACATGAATGGTAACAGCCCTGATGGTGAAAGAAGCAATGAAAATTACAGCTGAATTACCACTGACCTCCACAAGGAGCTGATGTCAGCAGGACACTCCATGCACCCTCAGGCAGCACGGTGCAGTTGTTTCCCCAGATCCCAATGTGAAAATCAGACTATGTATGTATGTGACCAAAATGAACCCACCTTCCTTCCCTCTCAGAATGGGCACATCCATTCTGTCTGCCTGCACCATCAAGTACCTGAGCTGGTATTCAAACAAAGGCTGTCCGGGCCATAGTGAAGGATTTATCTGTCTGTATCAGTGGTGCAGACATTACAGCTGCACTAATGTAGTAGTCAACAACAAAGATAATTAGCTATGTGTTCAACTTATGTGCATTTTCTATTCACTTACAAGGCTGATTTTGCTGTTTAAGCATTAAGGAATATTGATTAATATAATTTGTGTACCAGGGTAATGTGCAAATTTACAGGACATCTGTTTCAGACAGATCCCAAGAACAGAACAAATCAAAATTAGTCTTGGAGTAGTCATCAAAGATTATTTTCCATGATATGATTACAAATGTCAGCACTAGCCTTTAAAAATTATAGCAGAGAGAGACACAAAGAGGAGCACTTTTTTATTTTTCACAAAAATAATTTTCTTTTATATACTAGATCCTATACACTTAGTGATTCAGAATATTTGTATAGGTTTAATGAATGAATGAATGAATTAATTAATTAATTAAATATAGAGTGTGTACCCAGAAACAGGTCTCACTTTATGGGGCCTGTCAGTAATTCCAAGAGGACCAAGGCTAAATCTGACAGCCAAAATCACAATGATACGTGCTAATCATAGCACTTGAGAGGTATGTATGGCACTGAGATACCATAATAGGATGAAAAAGTGTTTATACAAACATTTAATATGCAATGGAGGAATTAAACCTAATATGGCACAGAGAAGTAACACACTAGTGGAGTAGCTGATATCTAAAGATAAGACACACAAGTAAAATGAAAGCAACGACTGTGAGTATCTTTAAACAGATAACGTATTAATGCATACAGCTTCAGAACAATCCCTTGACTTGTGAATAATGTGATTATATATCATCAACACCCTTTTTAACATTTTTTCCATGGGTTTGAGATGTTGCATCAATTGTAGCTGCCTTTCTCAATTCAGTGCACTCCCCTGCCTTCTTTAACAGCATTACCTGACTGTCAGAGGTCTTCTCTCACACAATTCATCCATCTCTTAGTTGGACATCCTCATTTCCCCTTGCCATCTCCTCATCTGTCTTAAATCTTCTTCATCAGAGTGTCTTCTGCTTTCCTGTGCATGTGTCTGAACCACTGTAATCTGTTATCTTTGACCATCTCTGCAACTGGAGGTACTAGGGCTTCTGCTCTAATATACTCCTTTCTTCATTTGCCACATAGTGTGTACCCTACCACCTACTTCAGGCACTTCACATGCACATAAATCACTTAGCTGTTGTTGCAATCATAATATTTACTAGTTCAACACACTTTTGCTGTCTAAAAAATTGAAATTAGTTCTTATTATTTATAAAAGAGAGACCTTTCTAGATTCTATGAAGAATGGTTAGATTATTTACTGGCTTTCTAGCTTGTAGAGGGGCACATATATAAGAACACGTACATGTATATGCATATATAAGGAATATGTAGGTGGTATATAATAAATGACATTCCATGGATTGTAGCAATTGTAAGATTAGGAAATTAGTCTCAGGATGAATAACAAAGCCATGAGTCCCAAGACAAGTTCCCAGACTATTCCCCATGTAGGCATTATTGACAGACTTGCAAGTCTGAACATAAATTCTTAAGTTGTGTGGCAGATAGCTAATTGATTGTGTGGCAGAAGCAATATGGTTAGAGTCCCAGGTGCTACTTCTGAAATCAAAAATGTTACCAGTGGCAGACCACAGAGCTCAGCCTTGGACTCAGTCCTATTTGACATCTATTTCTTAGGCCTACAGTTATCTAAGTTTGCAGACAGCTATCAATTGGGTATTTTTATTCAATCTTCCACTGACTCGCAATACCTCCAGCATGGATTATACCACTAACAATTGAACAAGGACAATGGTCTCATATTAAACATAAAAAATGTAGCTTAGTTCATTTTGGTAAAAAAAAAAAAAGAAAAAGAAACAAAAATCATATACCATATAGGTGCCATACCCTTCCAACCAGGCTCTAGTTGATAATTTCTTATTGATGATCATCATGTTTCCTCAGAAGATCAGAAACCCAATCTGGCTAATCTAATTTGAAAAGGCATCTCCTCTGTATCCAAATAAGTATTTATTCCCATTTATTTATACTTAATCAGACACATTACTGAGTACAATGTACCTTTTGACATGTATTTGTCTTAGCACATCACTCAGCTTGAGAAATCTCAGAGATTCATAATTAAAAAGATCAGTGATCTCAAAAAATATAGTTATCAGGACAGGCTGGCAGCACTGTCCCTTTACACAGGGTCTTATAAACTCATCCATGATGATCTGTTTCTAGCCTTTGGGCCATGAACAATCCAGCCCTCTTTGACCTCCTATTCATTCGCAGAACAAATGGTACCTCAAATACCTGGTTAAGGGATCTAAACCTTTATCAACAGATAAATAAGACCTATTATCATGGTATATTTCTGTCCAAATGGAGCCCTCATCTCTGTAACAAATTGTCACTTCCTGTCAAACTGAGTAACACCCTTGCCATCTTCAAGATAAACCTAGATAATTGGATGGGCAGTCTCAAATTCTTCCCTGGTCTGGCTTGTCTTGCCCTCCTTGAGAATGGACAGAACTTTTGAATAGGATTTTTGGTTAGGATTGTAATGGACTACAGACTGATTGCCTAGAAAATACCTCTGAACCTATGAAACTATAATCCTACAGTAGAAGGTATTTCATTTATTACATAAACTAAACCCATGAGGATGTCATTTGACCATTTTATCTGTTTTTAAGATTAATTAAATGGGTTGCAAAAATTGCAAACATTCCAGGGCGTTCAATAAAGCCTACATTGTCATTTTTCGCTGTGTGTTCATCGCAGCGTGATGCTCACATGGTCCTGAATATTTTTAGATTCAGTAAACTCTAAGCAGTGATGCACAGTTGTGCAAAAACACAGTAATTTCTGTGGAATGCTAATTACAGAATAAGTATCGGAATTGTATGCTAATGAAGCAAACCAACACCATGGAGTGATTCAACAAGCGGTAAACCAACTGAGTAGACTCTTTGTTCTTGTTGCCTGTGTTTTTGAAAACCTTCCTAATACAGACACAGAAAGGAGTTTACAAGGAAACAAGAATATGTAAAATGTCTTAGATTTGTACAGAACTGACCTTAACATGTAACAGCAGATACATTATTACATTATTAGATGCTACAAAGGTAGAGTAACAAATAGCAACAATCCTTTATAAGTACCATGACATAAATGCAGCTTCACTCCCCCACTCCCAGTTAAGAATAAACTCATAAGTAATGTAGACAGCTAAAAGTGTAAACCCCATGAAACAGACTATTCATACAGTCATGTAAGCTATGCAGTATGTAGCTGATGGAATACAGTCAAATTGTATCCAAAACTGCATTCATCTGTGCAGATATGCAGAAAAGTAATACCCTCCCTCATGTTTACAACATTCGACTCTCCTTCAGTTTCCCTGCCTAAATGATTATCAACTGTGTAGATTCAAGGCTGTCAGCACGGTGAAGATGCAAATGAGGGCAAAACTCATTAGAATTGCTTAATTGAAAAAAATAGTAACCATGTAGGGATCTTGAATCCATGTAGGCACTTCCACACTTCCACTGTGTATGTTTTCAATGGATGTCAACAGTAAATGAAGACATCGGGGGGTCAGGTTACACTTATAGATGTGTACATGTAAGTCTGTGAAGGGTAAAAATGCATGTTAACAATGCAGAGTACACACGTCCTGTTTCATCCTCTGAATTTTATATTAAAATGTGGGTCTCTGTCCACTTTAAGTATATATTTTCTATTTTCGTCATTGTTTGGGCAGTGTGGTGCTTAGTGCAATCATGGCAAATGGAGAAATGAATGGCAGGTTTCACTCTGCTTGTCATGTAACTATTCCTGTGGCAACATGTGCATGTGTAGGGCTAGAGTATAGATGATCATGGGTTCTACTACAGGGAGTGCAACCTTTCATTCAGGTTTTGTGCTCCATGTTTGTGTGATATCACAGAAATGGGGGAAAGTAATATCAAGTTTTCCTGTACTTACCTTATTTTGATTTTGATTATATTTTTTATTTTGATTTTGGATTTTAGTGCATGGAGGTGTGTAGAGGTGCTAATAGAACACTAATGAGCAAGCAGTAGGTATGTTCAATAGATGCTAATGACAATATAAGCAGGTGTGTTGCATTTCAATGAACCAAGCTAACATGGTGGAGCTATTCAGCAAGCTATAAATCAACCGTATAGCCTTCATTCTGTTTTTTCCTGAATACTTTAATACCACTGGAATAGAGACAAGGAAATTTTAAATGGACAAAATTCTAAGGGCTACTGCAGCTTTGCTCCATATGTATATGCTACAGGCTGAAGCCAATGCTGCTGGTGCTGATGACAATAGGCCTAGGCTGACAAGGAGAAAACTGTTCAGCTCCAGGGTAACTTATGAGATGCTACATGACTTGCAGATTGTAGGGTGGACAGGGGAACATTACAAGAACTCTGTGAGCTTTGCTGCCTTCAACTCAGAGCCAGAGTCAACCAAGGGGAACCCATCCAAGTGGAAACTAAGGTATGTGTAGCCCTTATAATATTAGCTAAAGGTACTTTTCAAAGATCAACTGGGGACATGATGGGTGTGTCACAGTCATCAGCATCCAGGATCCGTCACCAATTCTTGGCTGCTATGCTAATACATGCCAGTGAGCACATATGTGCTGAGGAGAGGGCCAGCAGTATGTGACAGTTCTACCATGTAGTGCACTACCCTGAAGTACTGGGTGCCATGGACTGCACTCATGTACACTCATGTACACATTAAGGCACCACCTGGTGAGCAGGCTAGAATCTACATTAACCACAAGGGATGCCACTTCATCAACTGTCAAGTCATGTGTAATGTCCAGGGAATTATCTGGAATGTGTGTGCTGGCAACCCTGGAAGTTACCATGACTCCCATACATGGAACATATCACAGCTGTACCAGATGTTTGCTAGAGGGGACATCCCACAGGGCCATTTACTGGGGGATGCTGGTTATGCACTGGAACCCTGACTGATGACATCCATTAGCAATGCACACACAGCCAGGAAAGAATGCCATAATGAGGAGCATGTTCAAACCAGAAACATCACAGAGCATGTGCTTGGTCTGCTGAAGTCACAGTTTCAGTGCCTAGATACATTTGGTGGAGCCTGGCAGTATAATCCTTGCACATGTACAAAAGTCTTCACAGTATGTGCTATGCTACAGAATCTGATCCTGCAGAAACATCTGCAGCAGAATCAGCAATGGAAGGGACACACACCTTCCCACCAATGCCTAGGCCACCACAGCCAAAGTCAGAGGAAGCCTTGGAGGGAGAACCACCAGCTGCTGTGCCTGGAGGGAGACGTAGACATGCTCAGTATGCCCTTGCTTTGGCTAAGAGGCAACTCATAGCACATTCACTGACCACCTAGATGCCTAATACCTTTCTCCTACTCACGTACATATAGTTAAATTAATGTCAGGCAACTCATACAATCTTTGCCTCCCCATGTATTGGCTGTGTACTGCTTGCATCAGAGTCTGCCCTGAACTAAAATTGTGTCAACTGCTGCATTTGCAAGGTATGTCCTGAACCTATATTGTATTCTTGAATAATATTATGGCATATCCTTGTATTTTGTAAAATAGTACAGTAATCAGGTAAATAGTTGTGGAGTTGTACAAAAAGTACTTTAACATGTGACAGCAGAGACTTATAGGTATCCAGTAATAAGTAGTAGGCCTCAGGCATCTAAGATTCACAATACACATACCTCTCAAGAATACTGATGATCACTGCATGGCCTCAGTTTAGCACCATACCTTTGTACTGGTAAATCATTAAAGAGAGACGTTAGAAATTAATGATACACATTTCAGTTTCTGACTTCACAACCCTTCCCAAGATCAAACAACAGGCATGATGCAGAACAAGAACATTAACAAGAGCATCATATTAGGATTAACACATTTGCTCCCCCACTAAAGAGCAGGCTATGTGTCTAACAATAGTGTACCCTTGTTTGTTCCATAAGAGAAACTGAGCTTTGTCCTCCCCCAAACAGTGCACACTTGTTCGTGTCATAACAGTAACTCAGCTATGCTTCCCCCAAAAGAACAGTATATGCCTGTTTGTGTCATCCAAAGTGGCTTTCAGTTGCTGGCAATTGCATATCATATAACTCCCACTTAATATCCTCACACATTTCAAGGCCACTGATAGGGAATGGCTTACACACTGCATGTCTTTCAGTACTGGTCAGATAACTGATGAATGACCAAGAAACACAGAATGGTAAGACAGAGCTGAATATTTGCAAGCAATAATTAAAACAGGTTGTTTGATCACTAAGTGCACTACATTAAAATAAATATAATGAATGTACAAATAATACCCGGGATTCATGAAGCTCAGCGCAAGGACAGTTTTAGCCTTGCACTGAGCGTCTTCATTACAGATGGTGCAGCAGCGCCATATGAATATTTATGAGGGTGCGCTGCCGCACCCTCGACGTGCACAGGAAATGTGTGCGAGTGCCGGGGGTGTGTTTAAGTGCTCTACGGAGATGGAAACATGCCTCCACAGTTGCACAACCTACTATGCTTACTATTAGAGCCCGCCTTTAATAGTAAGCAATTAATTCAGTGTCCGTGGATACTGAAATGTATGCTAAGCATACAATAGTGTCCATGAACACTGAAATAATATCAAAGTAGTAAACACACAAGCACATAGCGGAATGTTGAGCCCCGTCCATAGAACTTTCACAATTAGATTCCCCGTGTCCCTATTTTACATTTGTATTGCTTCAATATCGAAAGTGTAAGCGAAGCTCAGCGTGTTTGTATGTCGCTGCCCTCTGCTTAGCATAGCTTACACATCAAAATCATACAAATAGAGAAAAACATGTGGAATCAACGTTAACGTCAATAGTGTAGTGGTTAGAGCATCTGCCTAATGAACAGGCATGCATGGTTTGAGCCCAACTATAGCACATATAATTTTCCATGTGGAATGTCGTTTTGCTCAATAACCTACATAATAACATGCAAATGTGAACTGGAGTACTACATGAAATGTTTAACTAATGTCATTCAATCAAAGTGGTAGTGTCATAAGGAATAAGGCACTAGTAAGCAGGTGTAAGCATAAATAAGCAGTAGTAAACATATATAAGTACCAGTAAGCAAGTCGGAGTGCGCTTGTGTGGGTGTAAACAGTGCCCAGCATAGGAAATGTATATAATTATGTAGATGTATGTGCATGTGTATGTACAGATATATAAAAAAAAAAAAAATATATATATATATATATATATATATATATATATATATATATATATATATATATATATATATATATATATATATGTGTGTGTGTGTGTATATATATATATATATATATATATATATATATATATATATATATATATCGATGAATGAACATTGTAACAATAAAGCATAAAAAGAATGAGAGGGGAATCAACAGCAACTCCAGTATTATTTAGTGCTGTCAGTGTATGTCATACCAAGCTGGGCAGGGGTGAGCAGAGCACTGCTACTCACAACACAGGCAGGATACTACCAGTGGGAGTAACATTGCTGATCTGCTAAGTCTACTTTACAAACAATCACAGGGTAGTCCCTGGTGGGACTACCCAAAAATTGCTAGGATGGTTGAACCTCCGACCATTACACAAGCAAGGGCATGTATGTTCAAGGACTAAATGGTGGGAGAGCCTGATAATACATGGTTTGGGAAAATATATGTGTAGGGCCCCTAATGCTGGGGAGAGGGCAATGTGTGGAGGTGTCATGGCTGTGATAGCAACCGGAAAATGGATGGTTTGCGAGTATGTTGAACTCGGGTGAGGTGGAGGAACTATGGGTATGAAATTATGGATCCAGGAGTGTCAGGGTTAGATGGCCTGGTTCTAATTGGACTGCTTCGTGGAGGTTGCAAGCTTGTTATAAGTATATATGCATACACACATGCATACATCTATATGTAGAAGTACATTCCCTGTAACACATTCATTCCTTTTGCAGACATAAATAACATGAAAGTGCCCCTACAAACCTCGACAGTAGATAGAATAATAGGTTGTGCATAAGAGGGAAGGGACAAAACTGCTAAAATGCAGAATGAATAAGGAACTAAGAATGATGCCACAATATGAAGACAAGATGATCAATTTCAACAATTGGCTTAAGTATTGGTGTCATTCAAAGGGGATCCAATGCCTGTCAGTCTGGGATGACATGCTTGACAAGCCATGATGCTTCGCTAGGGATGGCTTGCACCTGTCACCCCTGGGCTTTCGGATATTGGCAAAGGCTCTTGCTTCCCCCATAGTGCCTTTTTTAGGCAAGGCTCAAAAGACAAACCCACCTCCATAGGTATCACAAGGGATAAAAAACTAAGAGTAATGCTACTCAACGCCAGAAGTCTAAATCTCAAGATGCATGCACTCTAAACTCTCCTTAGCATGGAGAACATTGATATCTGTGCAGTAACAGAAACCTGGTTCAAGGCTTCCGAGAACACCCCAGCACTACCAGATTATACCTCATACCATGCTTTTCGGCCCCAAAACTTGGACCGAACCACAAAAGGAAGGGGGAGTATCAGTATTCGTCAAAGATACCCACACCTCCAGGTTGGTGGCACAGCACGAAGCATCAGAGACTATCCATGTGCAACCAACAGTGGGTAAAACTGCCTTCCAGTTTATAGCCTGCTACAGACCACCCTCCCAAACCCAGGAACTCCACTCGGCCTTCCTGAGAACACTGGAAAATATGAAGGTCTCTCCAAACACCATTATATTGGGCGACTTCAACTACCCAAACATAGACTGGGAGCATTACTCTATCTCCAACACCCTATCCCAAAGGTTCCTAAATTTATAAACTCAAATGCTATGGAACAACTTGTTACCACTTCCACAAGAGGGGAAAACATACTGGACCTGATCATCACCAACATGGGGACTATATGCTTCAGACCAGAAGTGTATCCCTCACTGGTAAGATCAGACCATAAACTAATCTCACTGGATATTCACATCCCGAGCCCACCCCCTGCCCAGAAAACCACAGTGAAAAACTTCTCTAAAGCAAATTTCACACTCCTCAAAACCGAGGTGGAATCCTTCAAAGCCCCCGAGCCTGTGGAAAATATGGCCCAGACCGCAGAATCATTTATAAAAGCATTCTATGAACACCTTCAGGAATGCATAGATCATGCAATCCCAAATAAAACCAAAACCCAATCCTCCAAAGGCAGACGTTCTGTCTGGTGGACCCCAGCCATAAACAAATTATACAGTAGAAGGAGGAAGCTACTACATGATAGAGCAAAATCCCAAAAAGGGAAGGCATCTCTGATCAGTATTAGCAAAAAACTATGGACACTCATAAAATCATCTAAGGCCAGCTTCGAGAGAACAATTGCACAGGACACTAAGGATAATCACAAGGCTTTCTTTAGTTATGTTAGGAACCTGGGTGGGAATTCCCAGATATGCTCAAATAGTCCAAAATGACAAAAAATACATTGAACCCACAGACATTACCAACATCCTAGCTGACAGGTTCAGCGCAAACTTCTCCCCCCCTCCCCACCAAAAGGGCAAACATCTATCCCAGCAGAGTGCTGCCCCCCTGACATCTCAGATGCTCAGGTAAGAGCCACCCTCTCCAAAGCAAAAAACACAGCATCAATGGGACCAGACGGTGTCCCGGGCTGCGTCCTACATGAACTCCAAGAAGAGCTAAACCCAAACATAAAACTACTGTTCAGTCTCAGCCTTACTACAGGATATGTACCCAAAGAGTGGCGTACAGCAACAGTGGTCCCTCTCCACAAAGGTGGTGCCTCAACAGATCCTGGAAACTATCGCCCCATAAGCCTGACTAGCTTGGTCTGCAAAGCTATGGAAAGGATCATCATGGACCTCATAAATAAAGATATTGGGGACCAACAGACACTGGATCCTACCCAGTTCGGCTTTGTTAAGGGTAGATCCTGCCTCTTAAACCTGGTCGATTTCTTTGAAACAGTCACCAAGGCCATTGACGAGGGGAAGGTGGTCCACACAGTCTACCTGGACCACGCAAAAGCCTTCGATACAATACCCCACTTATAGATAAGCTCACCAGCTTAAATATAAACCCCTATGTCACTAGATGGGTTGCAAACTGGCTCAAGGACAGAACCCACATGGTTAGAATTGCTGGAGCCATGTCAGACTCCAAACCAGTTACAAGTGGCATCCTACAAGGCTCAGTCCTAGAGACCTCTCTTGTTCGGTATATATTTCTCGGAGGTACAGGCCAACACGGAAGGACTGTGGCTGACCAAGTTCACAGATGACTGTAAACTGGGTGCCATAATCGACTCTCCAGCCGACACAAGCATCCTCCAATAGGGCCTCATAGAAACAGACAACTGGTGCCAGAACCATGGCCTCAAGCTAAACACCAAAAAGTGTATAGTCATCCCCTTTGGCAAAAACAAAGTGCCCACAAATTACCACATAGGTGGTGATCCATTAAGTACAGAAGAAGTAATTAGGGACCTGGGGACCCAAGTTGATAGCAATCTCTCATTTGACAACCACGGGCTAAAGTGTTTAGAAAAACATTTTATATAGCCCACCTAATCATGAAGGGATTCACATCTAGATCAGGGGAGGTCAATGTGCCTCTTTACTCATCCCTCATCAGGCCCATAATTGAGTACAATGCCCCTTTTGGGATGTACCTTACCAGACACCTGCAGCAACTGGAAAGACCCCAAAAGTACCTCACCAAGAGGATCAAAGGGCTCAAACAGATGCCATATGCTGCCCGGTTAAAGAAACTCCAGCTCTACTCAGCGGCATACTGTCTGCTCAGAGACGATCTGTGCCTGACATATAAAGCCAAGTCCAACCCGGATTTAATGGATATGCTGCACCTCAGAAAATCCAAATCCCATCGAGCTACGCACTTGAGAGACTTGAACCTCAGCACTGAAATAAATAGGACATGCTGGAGGGACAGATTCATAACCCAGAGGCTCCCTTCACTCTGGAATAAAAGCCCAGTCCAGGTTAGGCAGAGTCCCTCATTGACTCTCTTCAAGAGGAATCTTGATGAGTGGATGGGAGATCGTAGGTTTACCCCGGGTATCACTTCTGTGTCACTGTTAGATAGAGGCACAGTATACTAACCTCGAAAAAGGACATAGCAAAATTAATTTAAAATGGGTGGCGAAAGCCAAACACACTCTGGTTAGGCTTATAAATGCCCTAGGGCAGATAGCCTAGTATGAACCTATGAACCTATGAACCAGTATGCAGGTGTAAGCAGAAATAAGCAGCAGTAAACATATATAAGTACCAGTAAGCAAGTCTGAGTGCACTTGTGCAGGTGTAAGTAGTGCCCAGCATAGGAAATGTATATAAGTATGTACAGATATATAATATATATATATATATATATATATATATATATATATATATATATATATATATATATATGATGAATGAACATTGTAACAATAAAGCATACAAAAGGAATGAGAAGGGAATCAACAGCAACCCCAGTATTATTTAGCGCTGTCAGCGTATGTCATATCAAGCAGGGCAGAAGTGAGCAAAGCACAGCTACTCACACCACAGGCAGGATATTACCAGTGGGAGTAACATTGTTGATCTGCTAAGTCTACTTACAATCAGGTAGTAGTTCCTGGTGTGACTACCCAAAAATTGATAGGATGTTTAGCCATCCAACCATTACACAAGCAAGGGCAGGTATGTTCAAGGACTAAATGGTGGGAGAACCTGAGAATACATGGGTTGGGACACCATACGTGTAGGGCCCCTAATGCTCAGGAGAGGGCAATGTGTGAAGGTATGTCATGACTGCGATAACAACTGGACAATGGATGGTATGCATGTATGTTGAGCTCAGGTGGGGTGGAGGAACTATGGGTATGAAATTATGGATCCAGGCATGTCAGGGTTGGATGGGTTAGTTCTAATTGGACTGTCTCATTGAGGTCAGCGAGTTCGTTATAAGTATATATGTATACACACATGCATACATCTATATGTAGAAGTACATTCTCTGTAACACATTCATTCCATTTGCAGACATAAATAAGATGAAAGTGCCCTTACAAACCTTGACAGTAGATAGAATAATAGGTTGTGCATAAGAGAGAAGGGACGAAAATGCTAAAATGCAGAAGTGTGTGCAATGTCCAAAGTCAGTGCTGTTATCAAAAAATCAAATGTGAGGACTTTCTGACATGTGGAATCATTCCTGTGATCTGCCTGCCACGGCAACGCCAATCACTAAACTGGTCCTATTTGTAAAATAATTTTGCAGAACTCATACATTATTAGCTCTCATGTGTAACGTGTGCATTACCACATAGTCATACCTATTAATTTATTGTAGTGTCATGTTAACGGGAGTAATGATGTAATGAAGTATAGAGTCTAATCTTGAAATAAAGACATGTTTGTCCCAGGTGGGACAACCCAAAAATTGTGAATGGTGTCTTATTGGTCACTCATTTCACCAATGTTTGTGGACTAAAAGTTTGGGATGTCTGAGGATACGTGGAGTGAGTCAACCCATGGGATGGGTCTACAGGAGTAGGGAGTGGCCAATGTGTAGTGGTGTGGATACACTGTGTATCCAACTGGAGAATGGATGACTGCTGTGTTAGTGTAGTGTTGCAGTGGGTGTTTGGGGAACTAGGAGTCATGGATATATGGGTATATATGCAAATGAAGCAGCACAGCAATAGTGTACTGGTTAGAGAATCCACCTAATGAACAGACATTCCCATTCTGATTCCCACTGCAGCACATACCATTTTCCATCGGTAATCTGTGCATGAACATATTTCGACATCTGTCTGCTGTATAACCTGCATAATAACAATTAAAAGTGAACTGGAGCGAAGTGTCAGTGTCATAATGAATAAGGCAGTAGTAAGCAGGTTTAAGCATAAATAAGCACCATTAAGCATTTTCAAGTGTGTTTGTACAGGGGTATGCATTGCCCTACAGATATATATATTGTTGCAGATATATATATATATATATATATATATATATATATATATATATATATATATATATATATATATATATATGTGTGTGTGTGTGTGTGTGTGTGTGTGTGCGTAGATATAAACAGATATACAGCTATGCTGGGAAACAGCACACAAGAATAACATATGTTCACAGGCTAAGCCAATGGAAGTGAGGGGCCCAAGCAGGAAACATGTAACATGTAACATGACCTCCCCCCAGCCGGATGGAGGAAACATACACATAAACCCGCAAACAATGTAAATAGTCCACTGCTCCCCAGACCACAGGCAGGATACAACTGGGGAGGGGGACAGAGTGCACCCGCGAAATCTAATCTTGGAATAGACAGAAGCGTCCCTTGCAGAACACCCCATAAATTGACATATAACCAAAGGAAGCCGATACAATGACCATTCTGGCTGGGGTGTGTACATACCCGGAATACAAGGGTGGGAAAGTCTTATGACCCATGAGTAGAAACAACGTACGACATGGGTCCTGTGAAGTGGAGAGTGGGCAGCTGTTAGAAAAATATGTATTAATGTGTGTATTAGCAATATGCTTAGTGCATTTAGAAGCTTGAAAAGAGATAACACATTTATTCTATTTCATACTGCATAAATCTGTACAAACTGCATTTGCTTTCTGACCTTGTACTGTTAGCTAAAATCTTGCTTGTGCCTTGGAAATTTACTGAGAAGCAGGTGATTTTCTGCTTGCGTTAGGAAAATAATGAATAGAACAATACTACTTGTATGAAACTTAGACAAGAAGTTCCGCTGTGCCATGAGAAAATACACAGCTGTAGAAGTTACAGATAATTAGTACAAAGCCTGCTTGAAAATATGAACTGCAATCAGTATTTGCTTGTATCTGTATTAGAAAAGTACCTTGAAAAGTAACACTGTACAATAGATGCTTGTAAACAGATTAATAGTCACCAAGGCCAGGTTGTTTTTCTGAAAAGTTTCTCACAAATCTAGTCATGTCAGCAGAAAATCTGAAGTAACATCTGCTGTAGAACAATGCTAAAAGTTGTGTTTGATTACGTCAGCTTAGAAGGCCATGTCTTGTAAAATAGTATAAGAATGAACATACTTCCTGTTAGTAGTTAGACAAATCCTTGTATTTGCATGTTTTTGTCTCCTTGCTGCAAATAAATGAAAGTGCCTTAACTGAACCTTACATGTATTGGTCTTTGAAATTTTTTTCCTTTGACAGATTGGTCCTCCGGACTGGAAACCTTCACTTCGCATCGGATCAGACAGGCCAGGTGGCTTGAAACCGTATGGGGAGGAAACCACATCGGTTCTTCTTATTTGAAAAGTCCTCCGACTAAATTGTCATACAAAAGAGGCCAGCCACTTTCTGATCTGCGACTGAAGGACGGGTTTACTCGAACCAGGTGATCAATCACGAAGGCTCAGGTAAGGTAAATCTACCTTTTTTTTCTGTTTTAGATCAGGGACTAGATTTGTATTTGTTCTGTTAAGACTTTATTTATAAGTCAGGGACAGAAAGATTACTGTCTTGTCATAGATCAGGGAAACAGATCAGGCAGGCACTCATTCTGAAGAGACTATAAAAACATCCGTGGTACCACGTTAAAAATAAGGTGTTATGTGACGATTAAAAGGATAGAACAAAAATGGGTAATAATTGTACAAAAAGGTCCCAAAATCCGCCGTTAACCGAAGACGTGAAATACATGCAGTCACAGCGTGCTGATAATATTAAATACTATTCAAAATGGGTTAATAAGTATGAATTTGATGGTAAACTAGAAATATCCTCACTTGTCAAACTTGTCAAACCGATTCTAGAGGTTGGGTAAAAAGGCAACGTCAATTAGGAATTCCTCAGGCACACAGGTGGATTGAGGAAGTAAACCGAAGGGAACAAAAGAGTAATAATTCAAAAGCAATGTTCTTAGATAAGGAGGACAATAACTTAGTAATAGCGTCAGCCCCTCCGCCTCCCTTACCAGAATATGAGGCAAGTGAACAAATTAGTCCACCCCCGCGATATCCTACTGTCACTGTAAGTAGAAACACAACAAAAGAGAAAACGTTTATTAGAGATCCCGTCGAGACCAGGTCTCGAACACAGGTAGGAAACTCAAAAGGGGACATTGAGTTATATCAAATGGGTAAAAATTCACGATTTATGAGTGAAGAAGAAATATGTCCACTTATAGAAGTGCCTAATCCTCAGGCAGGGCAAGAAGGTCAGGTCCCAACTATTCTAGTGTATAGACCCTGGACTCTGGAAGACATCCAGAAAGCCACTGAGGGAATTCCCTATCCAAAAGTTAATTTTAGAAAGTTCTTAGAAGATTTGCAAGGAATGAGGCTGAGTTATAATTTAAATGGAGAAGAGGTAGAAAAAGTAGTCAGACAAATTGTGGGACCAGATTGGCACATGATTAGTGGCGACTAGAATCCCCGTGATATTGCGCTCAGGCTCCTCCCACATAGCAGCGCAGAGTTAGACAACAGAGTGAAAAGTCTTACAGACCAAATCTCTGAGAAATGGAAGCCTAGGGCAGACTGGACTTGCATTAATTAATGCATCCAACAGGAAGGTGAGACTGTTGACAGATATTATGCCAGACTGTTAGAATGTTTTAATAACCATTGTGGAATGCAGGTTCCTGAAGACCAGACACATGATTCCCCATATGAGCAGCAGTTAAAGAATGCATTTTTGAAAGGCAGTATTGCACCCATAAGCAGCTTTATTACAAAACACATGGTAGATCATCATATAAGCAGGTTGCAGTCATTGCTTGAATATGCTAGACATGCCGAAAGGCATTTTAATAGCAAAAAGAAAAAGAAAGCCCAAGTACTTTCTGGAGAAGATGGAGCAAAAGTGTATGTAGTACAGTCCGGGAAAAAGGGCAAGAGAAATGCCCAGGGGAACAAATAATCTGATCAATGATCAGAGGACTTTGAAGGGCGAAAGAAAAGGGGTGAATGTTTTAAATGTGGTAAGAAAGGACACTTGGCAAGGGATTGCAAGAAAAACAAGAAGGCAACCACGGAGGATAAGGAGGGTGAGGACTGACTATACGAATGTCAGGAATCACTAGAAGGGGATAGCAGAGAAAGGACAGATGAGTATGTGATAGAGGGAGCAGAGAATGTGACAGAGGAAATAGAGGAAGTGCAAGAAGTCACGGATAGTGAAGAAAATGAAATATTGGATTTGGCTTTATTGAGCTTAGAGCTCTATTTAGCAGACATGAAACCAGAAGTTACATTCCTGGTAGAAAAGAGGGAAGTCAGATTCTTGTGTGACTCAGGGGCATCACGGACCCTGGTACATCCCTCCAAACTGCCGGAGAATTCGGAGTCACCTGATTACATATTAGTGAAAGCAGCTAATGGACAGCTGTATCGGGAGCCCCTCTCCCATAATATTGTGATAACTGATCCTGTTTCAGGATTGACCCAGAAAAGCAAAATTGTTGTATCTGCAAAATGCCCAGTAAACCACTTGGGCAGAGACCTTATGCAGTTATTTGGTATAGCAGTAGTTCTGACTATGCAGGGTATGGAAGCACAGCGACAAATTGATACCTTTGCAGTGCAATCGGAGGGTGAAATGTTTTAATGGTACAGTCAGGACTTGGTTACGACTGGTCCAGGGGCGGTGACCAAGGAGTTGATGAACGTAGCCATCAGCAAGTTCCCCTCCCTTGACACTGATAAACAGCATTTGTTGCACTGTATTCTGTATTATTATAATACACCAGGACCTGATAAGGAATATGAGCAAGAATTGTTTAGAAATCATGCAAACAGATTGGTATTACGTAATCTGTACTGGGACACAGAAGGGAACAGTGTAGCCAGCTGTTCATTGCCCCAGGAGTTCTTTGCACTCTATAAATCTAATCGATTACCACGTTAGCTTAACTAAGGACAAGAATGTAAAATGGGTAGACTTAGGAGAAAAAGTCACGAGATGGGAAAAACAGACAGAGTTAGAACTGTCAGAACAGGGAATACAAATGCAGAAGCTGGATTGGATAACTCAGACCCACCCAGCTGTACACTTGCAGTCTAGCAAGAACAGCTGATTGGCACTCCTATTGAAGGAGGAAGAGAATGCCTTACAGAATATACCAGAAAATCTCTGGTCAACAGGAAAATCAGATGTAGGACTTATTCATACAGCAGGACCAGTTACTATTATGCCAAAGTCAGCATTTAGACCACAAAAGAGACAGTGTCCCTTAAGAAAAGATGCAGAGGTAGGAATCAAACCTATTATAGCAGCTTTACTTAAAGAAGGGATGTTGGTAGAATCTCCCAATTCACCATGTAACACACCCTTATTTCCTGTTAAGAAAGCGAATGGAGAGTGGCGCATGGTCCAAGATTTACAAGCTGTAAATGACGCAGTAATACCAAGGGCACCTACGGTGCCAGACCCACACACCTGTTGAATGATTTAAAACCTCAACAGAAATATTTTTCTGTGGTAGATATCAGCAATGCATTCTTTTCGATACCGATACACCCTGACAGCCAGCATTGGTTTGCATTCACATTTCAGGGGAAAAGGTATACATATACGTGACTACCACAGGGGTATTGTGAAAGTCCAACAATATTCTCAAAAGAAATGGCAAGCAACTTGGCGGGATTTACCCCACAAAGAGGTAGTCAGATTTTGCTTTATGTTGACAATATCCTGCTGGTGTCCCCCACCCACAAGATTGTAAAGAAGATACCATAGCGCTATTACAATTGTTAGCCACTGAAGGACATAAAGTAAACAAAAATAAACTGCAGCTTTGGAAAAAACAAGTTAAATACCTAGGATATGTAATATCCAAGGAAGGTAGGACACTAGATGAAGACAGAAAAATAGTAATTTTACAAGCACCAAAACCCACTACCAAGAAGTAAATGATGTCCTTCCTGGGTACGACTAATTTTTGTTGGAGTTGGATTCCAAACTATGCCTTGGAATCTGCACCGTTGACTAACCTGATTTATAAAAAGCCTATGGCAGCACAGGATTTGTTACAATGGACACCAGAAGCAGAATCTGCTTTCTGCAAACTGAAACAGTTAATAGCGTCCTCATTAGTTTTGGGATAACCAAACTATCATAAACGTTTTTTTCCAAACTGTAGATTGTAAGCTAGGTTATATGACATCAGTGTTAACACAGCAGCATGGGGACAAGCAACGCCCTATTGCTTATTATTCATCACAGCTGGACCCAGTGGCATGGTCTTTACCTCACTGTGTACAAGCAGTAGTTGCAGCTGCAATGGCAGTACAGGCTTCAGCCTCAGTAGTGTTGTTCCACCCTCTCACATTGAGAGTGCCTCATGCAGTTGCGATTATTTTACTACAAGAAAAGGTAGCATATCTTTCCCCTGCTAGGCATCTTTCCTGTATGACTATATTGTTGAGCCAACCACATATGACAATTGAACGATGTACGACTTTGAACCCTTCTACCTTGCTCCCAACTCCTGCAGATGGCACACCACACAGCTGCCTGCAGGTGATTGAGCAAAATACACTGCCTAGAAAAGATTTTATGGATGTTCCCTTGGATGATGCCGAGGTGACATACTATGTGGACGGCTCATGCAAAAGGGGTCCTGCAGGGCAGAACCTAGTAGGATATGCAGTAGTTTCTGATACTGACATTATAGAAGCAAAATCTTTACCACATAGTTTATCTGCACAGGCAGCAGAATTGATTGCCTTGACATGGGCATGTACCTTGGCAAAGGGTAAATGTGTAAACATTTTTACTGACAGCCAGTATGCTTTTTCTACTGTACATGTTTTTGCGCAACAGTGGAAAAATTGAGGAATGATAACATCTACTGGCAAACCAATCAATCATGCACAGTTTATTTTAGATCTTTTGGAATCTATTCAGTTACCTCAGAAAGTAGCTATTTGTAAATGCACAGCTCATACCAAGCAACAGGACAGGATTTCAAAAGGTACTGTGAGAGCTGATACAGCTGCAAAGCAGGCAGCTTCAGAAGTATTTCTTTTGAATGAGGAACTACAACCCTCTGAGATTTTAGACTTAGAAATGTTAAAGACAATGCAAACACTTACTATGCAAACTGAAAAACAAAGATGGGTAAAACGAGGAGCAACTCTCAAAAAGGGGCTGTACATCTCTAAAGAAGGGAAACCGATATTGACGTCTAATTTGTTTAGATATGCAGCTTTGTTGAGTCATGGGCAGTGCCATGTCTCAACAGGGGGGATGGTACAGCTGGTGAACCAAGTGTTCACGACGTACGGATTTACAAACTACTCTAAAAAGTTTTGTTTGTTATGCCGCATCTGTAATAAACATTATGCACAAGGGGCATTAAAGCCCAAGCAAGGTAGTTTCCCTACACCACCGCATCTGTTTCATACTATTTGTATGGATTTTATAGAGTTGAATAAATGTGAAAATAGGAAGTATTGTCTTGTCATTGTAGATATGTTTTCCAGATGGGTGGAAGCCTTTCCGACTAAAAATCCAGATGCTACGACTGTGGCCAAAGTGCTTGTTAAAGAAATCATCCATAGATTCGGCATTCCGGAAAGGATCTACAGTCACAATGGCACACACTTCGTGAATCAGACCATAAAGCAGTTAAGTAAACCTTTTTGTATTTCTCTAAAGAATCATTGTGCGTATCACCCACAATCAGCAGGGCTAGTACAGAGGCATAATGGGATTTTAAAGAGTAAGCTAAGAAAATTAATAACAGAAACGCAGAGAAACTGGGTGTACTGTCTGCCTTTGGCACAGTTGAGCATGAGAACTGTTCTGAATGCAAAAGTATTGACTCCTTTTGAAAAGCTCTTTGGAATGGCTTACTATATACCTCAGTGGAAATCTCTCATGCCCGCAGACCAGGAAGCTGACAGTACATTAGCAGAGTATATGCATAATTTGTTAAATTCTAAACATTTTTGCAGTTAAATTCTGTTTCAGATAAAGAACGAACCAGACCGACAGAAGTGGCAGTGCCCCCTGGAGCGTGGATCTGGCTGAAGATAGTTCAGAGGAAAAACTGGGCATCTCCGAAGTGGGAAGGTCCATATCAAGTGCTTTTGTCAACACCCACCGCAGTCAAAATTGCGGAGTGTGCCTCCTGGATCCACCTGACACACTGTAAATTAGTTAGAAACTTTGAACTGGACAAAAATCTTGTTACATGCCAAGAGCAAAAATGATAGAGTTCAGAAGAAACAGGAATGCAGAACAACCCTTTCCTCAGAAGTATTGCATAATCATCCTGTTAACTGTATTAGTGACAATAATCTTTTTGTTGTGGCCCTTTCATTTCCCAGCCATGCAGACTGAACTGAATAAATGTGAAGCGTTACTCATAAACTGGCATCCAAACTTTAACACTAACCAGGCAATTAAATATGTGTATGCTGAGACTTTCAATGTTTCGAATTGCTGGATTTGCACAGCTTTGCCAACAGCATACGGGGGGTTATTAATGACTATAGTACCCCTGGGGGTCAATGAGACCTGGGAGAACTTGATTTATGATACTTCAACCATTACAGCACGAGATAAAATAGCATTGCACTTGTTTGTTCCACAAAAAGGAACTGTGTGTTTTTATAAAAATGATACTGTTCAGGTGGGTTGGAGCAATTGCAATGTGACTGTTCCTTATAGATGTTACACTAAAGGTAACAAAGTAGATCTTTATTGTAATACAAACTATGATTCATTTCTTGGATTGATGCACAAAACACTTGAAGTAAAACATAATTCTGTTCTTTATAAACAGCTGTCTACAATTGATAGAAAAATGTTTAATGCAGGGCGAGTGTACATTCATAGCAAGGTTACTACTAAAGTAGAGGATTGTTATTTTGTGTGTGGCAGAAAGGCATACAAATGGCTACCTGAGAATTGGTCCGGCAGTTGTTTTTTGGGTTACCTGGTTCTGGCCATACGACACACTGCAGTTTTGCCTCATGGGAAAATTCAAAATGTCCGAGAAGTCATCAAGAAACCCGTAAATCCAGTGGGACAAATCGATGCGCGTTGGAAAGACCATCACTCTCTAGGCAAAGGACTGACACACATGGACTTGAGTGATAGTGTTATATCGTGGGCAGGCATATTACCAGCATATGGAGCAGTGAAATCAATCTGGGATCTGAGAAAACTGTCAAAACTTCTCGAAGTAATGAGCAACTCAACTTTTTCTGCTCTCGAATTGGTGACTGATGAACTGAATGCTATGAGAACTGTAGTGCTCCAAAACCGCATGGCTCTCGACTTCACCCTAGCGGCGAGAGGTGGTACATGCACTTTAAACCAAGAAGAATGCTGTTCGTATATTCCTGACCATAAACACAAGATAGACAATCATCTTGAGGTAATTCAGCAAGTGTCGGCCATGACCAAACCAGGCCCAAGCCCACTGACGGACTTTTTCCAGAAATGGTTTGGGGGGTGGGGTACCATCCTAATGAACATCCTGATTGCCATTTGTGTAGGTATACTCCTACTGGGAGTATGTGTTTGTTGTGGTATCCCCTGCATGAAAAGATTGATTAAAGACCTTATAGACATGTCAGTTTCTGAAACCTTATATCAAAGTACTGAGTTTGAAGAACTGTTAAAAGACTAAAAAGCTTTCATAAGTCTAAACTGAATGACTCTCTTAACTGCAAATCCTGAGTTGAAGAGGTTAGGAGAAGAAAACAGACTATTTATGCTTATTTTGAAAGTAGAATAAAAGTATTAATAGGGAGGAAATGTTAGAAAAATATGTATTAATGTGTGTATTAGCAATATGCTTATTGCATTTAGAAGCTTGAAAAGAGTTAACACATTTATTCTATTTCATATTGCATAAATCTGTACAAACTGCAGTTGCTTTCTGACCTTGTACTGTTAGCTAAAATATTGCTTGTGTCTTGGAAATTTACTGAGAAGCAGGTGATTTTCTGCTTGCGTTAGGAAAATAATGAATAGAACAATACTACTTGTATGAAACTTAGACAAGAAGGTCCGCTGTGCCATGAGAAAATACACAGCTGTAGAAGTTACAGATAATTAGTACAAAGCCTGCTTGAAAATATGAACTGCAATCAGTATTTGCTTGTATCTGTATTAGAAAAGTACCTTGAAAAGTAACACTGTACAATAGATGCTTGTAAACGGATTAATAGTCACCAAGGCCAGGTTGTTTTCTGAAAAGTTTCTCACAAATCTAGTCATGTCAGCAGAAAATCTGAAGTAACATCTGCTGTAGAACAATGCTAAAAGTTGTGTTTGATTACGTCAGCTTAGAAGGCCATATCTTGTAAAATAGTATAAGAATGAACATACTTCCTGTTAGTAGTTAGACAAATCCTTGTATTTGCATGTTTTTGTCTCCTTGCTGCAAGTAAATTAAAGTGCCTTAACTGAACCTTACGTGTATTGGTCTTTGAAGTTTTTTCCTTTGACAGCAGCGTGTAGTGGTGTGCTCAGATCCGACCTGCATCCAGTGTAAGAATGGGTGCAGTAGAGGAGGTGCGGGTGGGGGAACTATGGGTAGCTAGTTATGGGTCTAGGTGTGCAGGTATTGGCTGATGCGGGCCTATACGGACAGCCCAAGGAATGTGAGCAAAAGTGTTCATTGGGCAGAGGCGCTGCCCAATGAGCAGCCACACCCGCTATGAGTGCCACTGCAGCAAAGTCTAATCTACATGGCAGAGAACGGAATAACCAGATGTAGATGTATATTTATAGAGGAATGTGTATGCATATCTACCCATAGCAACATGGAGATATACCTTTCCATAGTATAAATTTATACATACAGAGACAGAATACATATACATACCCACATATAGATATATACATATGCAGACAACCATACACCCATATGTTGTTAGATATACATAAACAGCAATATATAAATATATACATGCATGCATTCATATACAGGTATATCTGTATATAGTAATGTAGCTATATATATATATATATATATATATATATATATATATATATATATACACATATATATATGTGTGTGTATATGTGTGTGTGTGTGTGTGTGTGTGTGTGTGTGTGTGCAAATATACACATGTAAATAGCTAGGATATGATACAGCAGTTATGAATTGCATATGTTCACAGGCTGTGCAAATGGGGGTGAGGGGTCCATTCAACAAACGTGTAACACGTAGCATCAACCACCCCCACCTAGACAGGTGAAACATACACACGATACAAGTAAACACACCACTGCTTCCCAGACCACAGGCAGGATACTACCAGTGGGAGAGACCTGCCAAGTCTAATCTTGAAACAAAGACATCAATATCCCTTGTGGGACACCCAAATATTACTGATCATTGGAGTCAGTATTTGTAATGATTCATCAAACCAGGCTGTAGATGTACATGGACCAGTAGGTTGTGCAAGTCTGATAACCCATAGGTAGACACAACATATGACATGGGTCCTGACACGTGGAGACTAGGCAGTGTGTAGTGGTGTGGTTAGACCCCACCTGCACTCACAGTAAGGATGAGTGGTGTAGAGGAGGGGCAGATGGGGGAACTATGGATATGCAATTATGGGCCTAGGCGTGCAGGTGTTGGCTAGCGCAGTTGTATTAGGACTGCCCCGGGGATGTAAGTAATATTCTGAAATGGGCAGAGCTTATGCCCATACCTCTCAACCCCTAAGAGCAAAACCACTGGACAGAACATAAACCATTGGGGGAACAAATAGGGACAGAATGCAAATATTCCACTTACAACCTTAGAAAGCTGATGGAATAATAGGTATGCATTAGCATGACTCGGCTGAAGGATGTGGGGTTCTAAACCCAATTACTTGTCTGTATTTAATGGTGTCAGTTCCCAGGTATTTGCCAGACAGGTGCAGATTGTAAGAGGAACACACCAAGAGTATGAAGCAAACTCTGGACAGGCTGTGGATTCTGTACAGTCAACTGGCATGCTTACACCTAATGGGCAGCCATTCCCGATATGGGTCCCACCGCAGCGCAGTCCAGTTTAAATGGCTAAGTACGGTATGACCATATGTGTCATTGCATAACCCACTACACAACATCTACGAACACATGGTCACAACACCCCACTGTAGGCATGTAAGCTGATGTAATAGGCATCACAAGGTATTATTGTAGTCATCACCCCCACCCAGGGGTGTGAGTGTCAGATGCAAACACCAAATGCAGTGCATTTGCAAGTGCGGGAGCAAGTGGGTGTAAGCCTGTTTGGCTGCCGGTATGCAAGTATCACACTGGTGAAGCAATACAGAGGCTGAGTGTAAAAAACTGTAACCGGAGGTTAGCATTGCTTAGCTCCTCGCAAACCAATGCACACCCACTCACAACTGCTTTAAAGTGCCATAATCACACTGTACCTAACAGCTAGTGTTCTGGCAAGCAACAAAATGAACATCCTCTGCAAGGCTAGAACTCAGGACCCTGTACATCACAGTAGTTAACCACTACTCCGCGATAGCAATACATATAAAGGAGGTATCAGCAAACTAATCCTCACCACAGGAAAATCAAATCATACATGCGAACTGAGTCTATGTACAGTGTAATGTTCTATAACCTGCCACAGACCATATATATGTGAACTGGAGTACTGCAGTAAACAAAGAGTTGGGTTGTCACTGTAATAAAGTTATGAAGTCCCCAGGACCCCATACAGTGTATGTACACATGAATGATGGATACCAGACAAATATATAACCTGTAACGAATAAGACATAGCTTAGCCTTTTTGAAACCGGCCAATTACGGAAAAGTGCGGGAATCCGGCCCTACTTAAACTGAAGAGGCGGGAATACAGCTCATAACTGGTTGTAGCATCCCCCTGCAGGCAGAATGGCTGGAGTGGGAGAAGGCACTCGCTGTAGAGTGCAGCACTGGGGCATCCAGTAGTCCATATTCATGGTATGGCTCCTCGTAAAGCACTATAAGAGGAGACTACTGCAGGGCCAGTACCAGGACTCACAGGACAAAATGGAGGCCTGGGACAGTCCCGCCCATGACCTCACTAGTACCACAGGTATCCACTGGACTGGTGAGCAGGTCAGGCACCACCATGCAGACCTGAAGCAGCAGAGGGAGGATGCCTTGCAACAGTGGATCCAGGAAGCAAGGCAGATGCAGAATGCCCCAGAACTGAGTAAGTACTCCTTCCACTACATAGTAAATAATTGCCTAGCTTGTGTATACTATGGATAGGTATGGCTAAATATCACTGTACTTCTCTGACAGCTGCAGATGAGCGTGCTGCGAACCAGCAAGCCTATGATGCTAGGCTGCAAAGGATGCAACGCGAAGCAGGTTAGTAAATAGCCTGCATGTACTGTCATAACAAATAAATGTAAGATCCTTAGAATGTGTTGTGCCAGTATACAGATTTGTGTAATATGCTGTGAATAAAGGTGTAACCCCTGCATTGCTTCTGTTTACTCTGCAGTCATATGTTGTTGTACTGTTGCAGTTATTAAATAGTACTGTTGTAGTAAGCAATGTTACCCACACTGTGGTATGCAGATAAAATGTGTATGAAGTGCTGTATAACAATGTTGGAAGTGCAAACAGGTCAGTCATATTAGACTAAATACATTGAAAAGCCTCACAACAATTGCCTGATAGCATAGTGTACAGTGATCTTAAATGTAATGCTTTTGTCACACACAGCAGGGCTTTGGATCCCAGGAGCTCCAGTGAGCTGTATGCATAACCATTCCACACAGCTGCACACAGTTTGTTAGAATGTTCAGAGAGAAAGCTGTATGCATATATACACTTATCAACTGTACAGATTATGCTAGGATACTCAAATAGAAAGTGGTATGCATATTCATACCCCTCAACTGTTCCAATCTGCCCGGTATGTCCTGATAAATGGCCCACATCACCTGCCTTTTGCTCTGTTCCCCTGACAAATTAATGTGATGATCCAAGAAATATAGGTAGCTGTAAATGACATATAACTGATAGTCAGACTTGTACATAGTCAGAGAATGTAGATGCAAACATACCTGTCATCCCAACATCTCACCCAAAGGGTATGACAGCAGTCATCAGTCTCCAAACATGTTGCATTACACCTGCATATTGTCAAGCCTGTACGTAAGACACAGGTCCCATACATACTAATCTACAAACATACCATTGTACAATATAACGCCATTGGGTAGTGTAATAATACATGTAAGGGACAGACCACTGCAGTGACTATGGATGTTGTGTAAACTACAAGGATTTATTAGTTTTTAATTGAACTCTCTCTCTCTCACCCCTACCATATGTGCAAAAATAACCGATTTACACAATTCATTTGGTATGTCTGCACTCCTAACCTTTGTTGGGACATATGTCCTATTGGTTTATAAATATTCACATATGTTTCTATGCATGTGCCATGTTAAAATACCCCATATTGGTGTCCTGTTGCCATCAATGAAACCTGCATGCTGTTGTAATGGCCACTGTTTACCCATATATGCATGTGTTCTGCCTGTTCTGCAACTATTTTATATCTGGTGCCCTGGGTAATGGGAATACCTATGAATGCTGTTATAACAAATCGTGAATGCTGTTGATTATTACTAACCCATATCTGCCTTAAACATGCTACAACATAGCTCGTATGGGAAGGTCGGTCCCAGCAGACCCACCTGTCCCCCCTCAGCTGGCCATGGCACCGGGCACCAGCACATCTGGGACCCAGCCTGGGACCTCCTTGTCCATTGTCCCTGCACCACCTTTGGGTGGAACCACTGCAGGGGATGGGGTTCAGTCCCCCCTGAGAGCGGGAGCGGACAGGAACCTGTCACCCATTGTACAGTCCAGGTTGTGGTGCATAGGAAGCTCAACAGGGAGATTTGAGACTGCCTATGCCAGCTTGAGGGCCAAGTTGTGCAACTAGAGGGTGAACATGCCCCTCCTACACAGCCCCCAGCACAGCCACCTTCTGGTCTGTGAAGGTGCAGTGGTGAGCGCCCATGGGAGGGGACCTCAGTCCCACTGTATCCATTTGTGGGCTCATGGGCTTGCGACTTCCAAACACCCCTCTACGTCCAATGTGTTTCCCTCCCACATGTGTCATATACCACCCCTGTAAGCATCTTGTTTGTCTTTTTTGTCATCCTACCCAACCTATCCTCCCTGATGATACCTAGTCTCCTTCCCCAACATCCCACTCTCAACTAAAAGTAAAAGTTCCCGCAAAAAAAAGCACGACCCATACATAGCTGTCCATTTCACACACGTGTCCACTGGACACATGTAAACATTTCTAGTTGGCATCACAACATACTATTGTTGTCCTCACCCCTCTCTCAGGGTTGTGAGTATCCAAATGTACTGCCAAATTTATTGCATATGCACTGCCGTTGCTGTAGAAGAAATGGACAGCTATCAACCTTCCCTACACCCTTCCTGCACATCCCTGGCTACCTTGCCTACTGTCTTTCCCTCTTTGTGCCCCTTTTTCACCACTTTCCTATCACCTGTTTTTTCTTTTGTTTTAAAGAAATTAGCATGGGGGTAAGCGGGAGTAAGCACTTTTAAGCAGCAGTGAGTGGGTTACAGCCTGTTTGCATGGGGGTAAGCACTGCCTACACAGGTTAGGCAATCAAGAAGGTAACTGAGTGTAAGGAACTGTAACCAAAAGTAACCACTGCTTACAATCA
Source organism: Protopterus annectens (assembly GCF_019279795.1). NCBI lineage: Eukaryota > Metazoa > Chordata > Ceratodontiformes > Protopteridae > Protopterus > Protopterus annectens. The sequence goes on from NC_056737.1 coordinate 952,407,088, forward strand.
CGCAAACCCACGCACACCCAATCACAACTGCTTAAAAGTGCTTTAATCACTCCATATCCAATGGCCCTTGTTCTGCCCAGCAACAAAATAAACGGCCTCTGCAAGGCTCAAAACCAGGAACCTGCAAACCACAGCCAATGTGATTTACCACTAAGCCATGGCAGATATACAGACATTAGAAGTTATCACAAACACAGCATCCAGCACAGTCATTCAACAGTATAGGAAATGTATTCCATTATGTAGATGTATGTGTGTGTGTGTTTATGTCCAGATATATATACATACATAGATATAGATATATATAGATATATGAAGAACATACCATGTGAAAATAAAGCAGTAAAACAGGATAAAAAGTGAAACACCAGCAACTCCTGTATCATGTAGTGGTGTCTTATGTAATATCAAGACTCCCTCAGACAGACATGTGTCATTAATACACGCAAACATTAAATACATTACTTTGAGCATTTCATTTACAGTAACAAAACAGGTCCTGTCCAATCATTATGTGAGAACAGTACTCTTGCAAGGTGCTGTGTGCAACATCATCATCAATAAAAGTTAAATGGGGTAACCATAGAGGGACTGGTAATGTCGTGTGTACAATGGGGTTGTCTGCATCACGTGTACCTTGAAACTTTAGGAGTCATGTGCATACCAGAATCGTGTGACTGAGAGAGGGGTGAGGACAACAGTAGTATGTTGTGATGCAAGTTACAAAGGTTACATGTGTCCAGACGTATGTGAAATGGACAGCTATGTATGGGGCGAAAGTTGTTCTTTTTGTTTCTGTTTTTGTAATGTGAGAATGGGATGTTGGGGAAGGAGAGTAGGTATGCTCGTGGAGGATAGGTTGGGTAGGATGATAGACAAGACAGCATACAGGGGCGGTATATGACACATGTGGGGGGGATACACCTTGGACAGGGAGGGGTGTTTGGCAGTCACAAGCCCATGAGCCCCCAAATGGAAACAGTGGGATGGAGGTCCCCACCCATGGGCAACTACCACTGCACCAATACAGCCACAAAGATGGCTGTTCTGGGGGCTGTCTAGGAGGGGCAGGCTTACCCTCTAAATGTGACACTCTGCCCTCGAGCTGGCATAGCTGGCCTCAAAACCCTTTATTGAGCTCCCTATGTACAACGGCCTGGACTGTATGATGGCTGACAAGTTCCTGTCTGGACCTGCTCCCAGGGGGGCAGGACCCATCCTCAGTGGAGGTTCCAACAGAAGGTGGTGCAGAGTCAACAGAGGTGGAGGTCCAAGGCTGGGCTCCAGATGTACTGGTGCCCAGTGCCATGGCCAGCTGAACTTGGACAGGTGGTTTCGCTGGGATCTCCAATCCCATACAGCTTATGGTACTGCAGTTTTAACACAGATAAGGCTTAGTAATAGTCAACAGCAGTCAGGATTACTTATAACAGCATGCATAGATATTACCATCAACCCAAGACAACAGATGTCATAAATTTGCAATGGGAGCACAACACATGCATATATACTGCATGACATCTGTTCAAAGCATATATGACTTGTGATTGCAGCTATGAACAGTGGCCCACTATTGGCAAGTCACTGTGATAACCTCAGACAGTGACTGTCATACCACTGTTTCATGTGATGTCTGTCCAATCAGGGATGCGATGGCAGTAACTCTCATCACTGTCACCATGTACTGACTGCAATCCTCACACTATGCTTCTGCAGTTCACAGATGTGTGTTCTGTGAGTAACACAAGAAACAAATGGATCCACACACTGACCAGTCCACAGATGACCCTACAGATGGGGGTTTCCTCACAAACAGAGCACTGTCTTGTTAGTTATTAAAACATGTAGACTAGCCATTACCAAACACAACTTGTTAAACTGGCAGTAGTCTGAATGAAGCATAGCTACACTTACGTGCTGTAGTCATGTCTGGCACATCACCCTCTCATCTTTAGGCTATTTTCCACTGTGTATGTCATTTAAGGAATATCCAGATTTCATCTGTGATGCTGTTTACCAAACACCAGATCCAGGTTCCACTCACAGCGACTGTCATGGGCAAACACCAACATGATGTTCATAGATATTGTACTGTGTTTCCATGCAATTGACTATGAATATGTCACCACAGCTGTTCCACTGACATATTGGTGCACTGTAAGAACATATATGTGTGCTGGTGAGCAACATTTGCAACAGCGATATAGAATACATACATTAGGTGTAGCACACATGGCTGTCCACACGAACAGATGTCATTGTCAACACAACCACACTCTAAGGGACTCAGACACATTAGCACACTTTGGCAGGCTCACAAATACACTTTCTAACTACTTAGTTTGCCACACTACAGTAACGCACCAGTATTACATGCACCACAGGGGTTATCCTGAGGTTCTATGGGCTAGGGTATGTGAACATGCCTGACATCTGTCAGTATGCAAATGGGAGTTATACTGGGTGTGACTGTGGTTGGGAACATCATACCCCACATGCAGACACAAGGTGCCAGTACTGATATGCATGTGTGCATTGCTTCATAGCTGTGTAGTGGTTGGCTGTGCAAGATGGCTGTGCAAGGCTGGGTGAGGGGTAATCCTTGGCATCAGGTCACCTGACAATGGTCTGCAGTGTGGTTCCGGGGTGTAGTATCTGCAATGTCCCACACAGATGGTTATTGTATTAACTGTCCTGTCATCCTGATTACCATTGTGTGTGGCCATTGCTTTGCCATTCATGCCATGTCTGTGTTTGATAGTCATTGACATGGACATTGCCTGGGATGTGCATGTCCAACATTAATGTACAATGACATGTTTAAATGTACCTGGTTTGCCTGGCACATGTTGTGTACACAGACTGTTATCGTCAGATGTGCCAATCCTGGCCTGGTGTGGCAGGACCTGCTAATACACAGCTGGTTGACCCTGCACCTGCATTGATAGCATGATACAGGTATTCCCTGGTGTTAGTGGCATCTGTCCATACAGGACATGTGTGCAAGGCATTGTATGTCCTTTGTGGATCACATTTGATGGCACCACATATGTTGCAGGCATCCAGTGGGGAACATAGCAAAGGCGCATTGTCTGCAATTATGTGCCTATTGCACTGGTGGACAGGGTGCCATGCCCTCTGCAGCCCACTGCATTCACACCATGCCTACTATCTGTCAACAATGTGCAGGGTAATAGCAACATAGCGGGATTTTCTAGGCGAGTGTGTTTGTGTATGACACATGGGTTCAGACTGTATTCTGGGTAATAGTAGGGGTGCTTACTTTGTTCACTAGGCCTTTTGCCAGATGTAGGGGTATGGCTTACCAACACAGTCTCTTGGCTGATTGAAATCTGTAATCCTCATGAGGTGGACATTGTGACATATAATATGGCCACCATATAGGAAAACTACAAAGCCCGCTCCTCAACATGTCCAGTGGTTAGACACTCATAGCCACCTCCACACAGGCTCTGCCTGTCAAACACACTCACACACACACACACACACACACACACACACACACACACACACACACACACACACACACGCACACACACACACACACGCACACACACATGCACACCTGCCACATCTTGGACTAGAACTCCTTCATAACTAGTTTATCATACTACAACATTATGCAGTTATAGCATGCACTATGGTGATTACTGGGCTACCCCATCCCCAAAGGTGTATTTCACAAGGAATGACATCAGCAGGGTGACCAAAGTAGGGCAATTCGAATTTCCTGCAAGTGAGTAGCCCAAAATGCATTGCTCACAAAATAGACAGTGAGACACACACAACTCACATGTGTGGGTATAGAACCCATGACCAAGATCTATATCACACTACTGCATGGAGATATTATAGGATGCACCATGAGGATTACTAGAGAACTTGCTCCACAGAGGTGTATTTGATAAGGAATGACATCAGCAGGATCACCAACATAGGGCATTGTAAATGTCCTGTGAGTGAGTAGGCTGTAATGCATTACTCCCTACACAGACATTGAAATACACAGAAAACACATAGTTGCCATGGAACCCTACCACAGTTCTAAATCACATCTTAGTGAGTACGCAGTTACCCGACGCGCTACAGAGATCACTGGGTTACAGTGCTCCCAGAGGTGTATTTCTAGGTGGGTGACATCAGCACCCTTGCCAAAGTTGAGTATGTGAATTGTAAGGAGTGTGCATATTCAAAAAGCATTGTTCCCTTCTCAGGCAGACAGACATGCTTGGTAAGTCTGGGATTAGAACACCTACCAAACTAGTTTATCACACAACAGCATTATGCAGTTACAGGATGCACTACAGACATTACTGGTCTGTGATAGTCCCAGTGGTGTATTTCTAGGTGGGTGACATCAGCACCCTTGCCAAAGATGAGTATGTGAATTGTAAGGAGTGTGCATACTCTAAAAAACATTGTTCCTTTCTTAGGTAGACAGACACAGTTGGCAAGTCTGGGATTAGAACACCTATCAAACTAGTTTGTCACACTCCAGCATTATGCAGTTACAAGATGCACTACAGAATTTATTAGGTTACGACAGTCCCAGAGGTGTATTTCTAGGTGGGTGACACCAGCACCCTTGCCAAAGTTGAGTATGTGAATTGTAAGGAGTGCGCATACTCTAAAAAGCATTGTTCCTTTCTCAGACAGACAGACACACACAGTTGGCAAATCTGGAATTCAAACACCTACCAACCTAGTTTATCACACTACAACATTACGTAGTTACAGGAAGTGCTACAGAAATTACTGGGTTAATGCAGTCCCAGAGGTGTATTTCTAGGTGGGTGAAATCAGCACCCTTGCCAAAACTGAGTATGTGAATTGTAAGGAGTGTGCATACTTTAAAAAGCATTGTTCCCTTCTCAGGCAGACAGGTACACAGTTAGCAAGTCTGGGATTAGAAAACCTAACAAACCAGTTTTGCACACTACAGCATTACGCAGTTACAGGACACGCTTCAGAAATTATTAGGTTACAGTAGTCCCAGAGGTGTATGTTTAGGTGGGTGACATAAGCAGGATTGCCAAAGAAGGGCATTTCAAGTAGTTGCACGTCTTTTACCTGTGTGTACCCTCTGCTTACTGTAGTGGAAACACATTTACACCTGACAAAAAGTGTCTTATTCTGTCCTAAATGACATTATAAACAACCCTTGCAGGTCTTGAACCCTAAACCATGCACACCAAGGTGACTGGACTTACCACTAAGCCATCTGGGTTGTTTAAAGGTTTCATGATTTTTTTAATACACATTTTACTACAGGTATTCCACAGTACTGAAAACAAATGGGACAGTCAGTTTGTGTACATATGTACAGTAACCTTGAATGTACTGCACTCTGTGAAACAACATAGACAAGTCTACATATGTACAACTGTTATAACTACATACTAAATACATATATGCACTTACGGGATGTGTACACACACACACACACACACCTATATATATATATATATATATATATATATATATATATATATATATATATATATATATATGTGTGTATATATATATATATATATATATATATATATATATATATATATATATATATATATATATATATATATATATATATATATATATATATATATATATATATATATATATATGCATTTACACAGGCACAGCTATAGCCATATATATAAACATGTCTGAACACTCTTTGTAACACAGAAGGGTTCCAAAGGAATTGACGTGTACACAAAACAGAGGCAACTCTTGTTTTATAACATTTAAATCTTAATCAGTTCACCAGAGAAAGGATGGTTGTTGTGTATGTGGAGTTTGGGGTGGGGAATGATGGCTAAGGAAAAATACCCCGGGGATTGTGGAGTTTGGGTGGGGGAATGATGGGTATGGACATACACCCCAGGGACCACATCTGTGTGTGTTGCAAATATAATGTGTATGTGTGTGTGTGTGTGTGTGTGTGTGTGTGTGTGTGTGTGTGTGTGTGTGTGTGTGTGTGTGTGGCAAATATGATGTGTTCACTGTTGACCATTACAGTGCTCTAGCTTTACAATGGAACTGTCAACTAACAGTTTGTGGGATCAAGACATGGAATATTGCTGTGTGCGTGTCTTGTTGATGTGATGTTGGCATAAATGTACACTTGGCTACTCAGTGAAGGTGGTTGTGTGTCCTACCAGTACATGAATACAACATCCATTATGGTGTAATGCTCAGCTAGGTTTCACACATGGTGTGGGGAAGGTATGGAATGTATCCTCTTGACCTGCTAGTCCACTTACTGATGGAGACTGCATATGTGTACATGTATTGATGTGTGTTTATATTCCATGCGTGTGCAGTGTCTGATGTTTGAAGGTGACTGCTGTCTTAGTACATCATGCAATAGCAATGCCGCCTCAACATTGCCAACTGTATATGGTGATATGCTCAAAGTACAGTAAGCTATACTTTAGGTATGGACAGATGTTTGGACATAACTACTAAGTGGTGGGGCTACTTTGTAGATGAATGATTACTGTGGACAGCTCACAGGTGCATTACAACCATTCCTACAATAACCTGTGTAACTGCTAAGCTATGGTTTTGTTAAATGAAGGGGAGGACACACAACGTAGAATGCAGTAAGGGTGACAATGAAGGCAAACCTCTTGACACCTGGAACAGTAACCCCTCCCCTGTACATATATTGTGCATATACTGGCACAGTTGGCAAAGGAAAGAGTCAGCATGCTTTGTAGTGCATGTGATAGCGCTGTCACTGTAATACCTATCATGAGATAGGCAGGTGTTTGATTCACAGTACTGGCATGTGTAGGTGCATGTGGCTATATATGTCATGTATGGTGGGGAATACATCCCACATGTTTTTCACTCTCCTGTACACTGTTGTAGATATCTAAACAGAGTGAAGTGTAGAAAGCAAGACATAGGCAGGTGTTTGAATCACACACATGTCAAGTGTCTGTATGTGTGAGATATAGGTGCATATCTTTGTGAATGCCACAGGGTGTGTGTGTGTGTGTGTGTGTGTGTGTGTGTGTGTGTGTGTGTGTGTGTGTGTGTGTGTGTGTGTGTGTGTATGGCTGTCCGGTCCCTGGAGTGAGGCTGTATTTTACCATAGTGAAATGATAAGACCCCTTCCCGCATCCACTCAATGCAATCTAGTATCCCTGTTGATGTCATCAATCTTAGAAGGGCATTCTAACTGCCTGTAAACATATACACCCTGGGGTGAAGCTTGTTGTTACATAGCCTAGTGATGAACCCCCCTCCCCACATACACTCACCACAATCTAGTATCCCTGTTGATGTCCTCGATCATAAGCCATTCAGACTACCTATAGATGTGTAATCTCTGTGGCGTGTCTTATAATTGCGTAGTACTATAATGATGATTTGCACATAGGCAGGGGTTCTTATCCCAACACTGGCAACTGTGTGTGTGTGTCAGATTGTGTGTTACTGTGTCTGTGAATCCCTGAGTGTGTGGGTGTGTTACTGTGTCTGTGAATCCCTGTGTGTGTGTGCATCCTGTCATGAGAGTGGATATTATTGCTTCCCAATGAGAAGCCACCTTTTCCACTGGCCTTTACCCTTGTCATCTGCTAAACCACTCTTTTACCTCCTCCCCACTCCAGGTAACTATACCTGTGATGTCACCCACTATGGATGTGACGGCTCTGGCCACAGTAGCTTACTACACAGCTATCATGCTCTTCAATCATTAGATCAGTAAACATGTTTGAAACTTGGGAGATTATAACTGTGATGTGGAAGCTACAAAGTGCATGCAGGTATTGTCATAAAGACCTGTGCATAGTCTACATTTACATATGGGACACTGACCACAAACACTGACATCCCCTGGCACATGCAATTACACCTGAAAGAGGAAGGCAGAACATCAAGCTCAACATGTGTTGTTACACATGATACATACTGTTGAAAGTACAAAATGCATTATAAAACTGTAGTACATGGTATGTCTGCTGCCTGTCTACACCACTCAACAATTGTAATCTACAATTGTCTTCCTAGTATGTTCACCCTGTGCATCAGACCATATGAGCATGTCCCTGCACTGATGGTGTGGATGACAGGGATGTGGCACAGGCATCATCATATGCACAGGATGATAAAGTTTGCCAGAGGACTAGTCTGCACCATTGAATGACATCATGTGTGTGGGTTAGTGCCTTTGATCTCATTGGGCATGTGTGGATGTTATGCGTGTGTGTGTTGAGGTGCCCTACATTTGTTTCTGGTGTGTGCATGTATGCACACAGGTTTGGCATGTGGCTGGCCTACACAGGGGTATTATTGACAGCTGCAGACTGTACAGCGCAGGTTTCACAGTTCACGGTGTCTAGGCATGACCATGTGACCTGCGCCTGCCAGAGGTTGCATGGGCACTGCCAGACATAGATCCATATTGGGTACTGTCTGATGACATATGTCCACTGGAACCATATCCCTGTTGGGACCATCCAGGACCATGTGCACATGGCCTGCTGTGTCCTGGTATGGACAGCACAGCACCAGCTGCACTGCTGCTGCTACTGCCACTATGGGAGTGGGCATGTGAAGTAGCATGTTCACGTAGATCTTCAACAGGTGATGTAGCTGGCCTGCGTCCACATGTCCAATGCCTCACTCCCACCAGATGTTCCAGCACAGACATTCCACGCTCGAGGATTGACATGCCATGGTCAAGGACTCCCACCATGTCACCCAATCGTCTATCCAAAACATCTGGAAGATGATGGTGAGCATTTGCAATTGCCTGGATGTTGTCAATTAAAGAATGGACAGCAGCCCTCTGAAGTCGCAGACTTCTCTGTTGTGCCATTCAGCATGTGCATGTGCCTCCATTACAGCTTGAAACATGCATCTGATGACACCAGCTGATGTGCTATGCCTTGCAGGGGCATGTTGGCTAGAGGATCTCCTACGAGCAGCACTAGGAACATGCCTGTTTGGGACATCACCAGTCAGTTGGCTGGGATCATGGTGTGCAGGCATACCTTCCATAGTCTCCACACGTTCCTGTTCCATGCTACCACCCACCAACTGTCATTCCTCTATGGCCACTGGTGATGGGGTATGTGTAGCCCTGAGATCTGTGTGCTGGGATGAGGGGGATGCAGGTGGAATGGCAACTAATGGCACAGTTTCAGCTCCTGCCAACCCAGCCTGTGCCTCAATCATACTTTCATCAACACTGCTAGAGTCTTTGGGGGCACTTACATCAGGTGGACTGCAGGAGGGCAATGCAACTACATCAACACCTGTGAAGGGCAGACAAGAACTGCACATTTCAAGTTATACAGCACAGTATACATGTATACACACAGATGCACATACACAGACACACACGCACACACACACACACACACACACACACACACACACACACACATGCACAGACACACACACAGACACAGACACAGACAGACACACATGCTATGACACCCAACGGCATGCAACATGCATGCAATATGGCAGAAGGCATTCAGCTTAGACATTTATAGTGGTAGTTATCATACATCCCTGAGTAGCACACAACAGCATGCATGTGTTATAGCAGAAGGCATGCACCTTACACAATTATAGTAGTAGTTAGCATACATCCCTGTGTTGCACCATTTGTATAAGTAGGTTATGCCCCAAACCTGCAACACAATGCATGCACTATGCACCGTTGCACCACACTGCCATGTTTTGTGCAGCATACCCCATGTTAACAGACCATCGCTGACCTTTGTACATCTGCCACAGATGCTTTGTTTTGGCCACTGCCCCTATGTGTGAGGAGGACATGTGCAGAAGGGTATGTTGAGTGAATACTATGTTTGCCTGAGCCCTAGCTTGCATATCTCCCCCAAAGCAGTTCATGTCTGTTCAAAATTATTCCACTTACCCCGAGACGAATCTACAGGCAATGTGCATGAAGCTGTACACACATGTTTGACATGGCTGTCCCTACTTTGCAATGGTGCCACAGACCAGCACTGGTTAACAGTACACCAGCCTGATGTGTGGCATATGTCCTTGCCAATCACATGTAGTATGACATGGCTTCTGCTGACGTGTTGAATGACATGCATACATGTTTAACACAATGGTGTTCTTTCAAATATACAGTGAGGTAATGGTTTCCCAATGCAGGGACATGTTATACTAACATGGACCTTCAGCTGATGCAATGTTGTCAGTCTGCCCTACAGATATACAGTGACATACTGCACATTGAGCTGATGTGCATAGCCATTGCAGGGCATCGTGTGGCTTCACTATTGCTATACAGTGTGAGTTACAGACACAGTTCATAGCCATGACTGTTTTCAGATGCAATACATATCTAATGTGGAATGTGACCCACATCTCTAAGGTATATACACACTAAACCCTACTGTGGAATGTGTGACGCAGGTCACTGAAGGGTATACAGATGACACCCCTGCACATCTGCAACCATATTGCTGATGCCTGGCAACTATGCCCAGACATGGCTAACTTAGCAGTACTCCATGTCCCACATGCCATCTGTGTACCTCACACACATGATGAGCAAGCATGACAGTGATGTCTGACACTAGCAAGGTGAATGTACTGTATCTGTGGCCTGATGTGGTTGTATGTGTATGCTGTGCAACACAAGTATGTATTTGGATACTGTATAGGTGAATGATTTTATGTCATGACACACTCATGATTTTCAAGACATATTATGTGGTGGTTTGATGTCATGCCTACACAAGCCATGCATAGGCCTGTATAATGTTTAGTGTTTCACATCTGCAATATCACCATTACACAAAGGCCATAGTTGTACTGTGTCAGGCCAATGTACAACAGGGTGTACACACATGTACATCACTTCTACTGTGTGTGCTGCTTCATGTCTCTGGCCATCCTCCATGGCAGTGTTGTCCCATATTAACTACACCCATAGATTTCATATCCTCTGCTGAGGACAGGGTTATGCAGGCAAAGGGTGGTATGTTTGGGATGTGAGTTATCATGTTTTGCAGGTTAGTTAAGCAGTGTTGCAGTCAGCCCATTAAATGTCATGGACATGTCAGATAGCACATGACATTGTTTGACATTTATAGCAAGGGTATAATCCACAACGGTGAATCCTGTGGGCTGGTCATACTCCAGCTTCAAAACATTTAGAGTGTGTGCACACATATGCTCTCTATATAGTACTGTTTGTATTCCCCACATGTGTAATGCTGATCTGTAGTATATGTCCCTACAGTGAGACACACCTCCACCATTGTATTCACAGTTGTCCACACATCTGGCAATGACAGTTTGTAAGGTTTAGTGTAGGTGTTTTATATAGTCTTCAGTTATTCCACATGGGTAATCACTGTGATGCATTCCAGGTCTGACCTGTATATATTAAAAGGGCCACCATACATTACGTGTACTTGTGTTAAATGGCCACATGGCAGATAGCATGCAATTAATATGATCTGTGCATTATCGAGCCTGATAAATAATACCAATCTTACCTGCAACAGGCTGCTGTTGCTGCGAAACCCCAGAGGTACCTAAATAGGAGTGTCACAGCAGTAAGATCATTATCCACACTTGTGTGATAGCTGCAGGGTGCAATGTACATGTTAGCACATAAGCCAGTACAATAGACAATACTATGGAGTATGCATATCTGTGCATACACAGAGGAGCAAACTATGGTATGTGGCATGTGTGCATAATGCCTTGCATATGATGTTACATTACATATTGCACAGTAACACATGCAACTATATGAAATATAGTTGTGTTATATGTGCAGTATTGCCTTACCAGTCAACTCCAGGCTCAATGGCTGTGAGACACTCACCTCCACAATACCAGCTAAAGCTTGTGGAGGGAGTTCTGCAGGTGTCCCCAGGTTGGCCAGTAGCTCCTCAGTATGAGTGAGTGGGGGCTGGGTGAGTGACCATCCACCTGTTGCACCTTGTTCCCTGGCAATTGCATTTGCATGCTGTTTCGCCCATCGGTGCAGTGACGGCTCACCTGCTGATAGGTGCGATTGTGGTCGCCAACATCATTTATCCTCCACAGTTCCTTCCACTGGGCATCCTGCTTCTGTGCATCCTGTGGCACATGTCTGAAGAGTGTTACATGGTTGTCGAGGAGGTATGGAATGAAGATCTCATCCTCCAAGCAGGTGCATGGTGGCAGCCTGGCACGCAGCATACCTGGAAGACATAATGATGGAGACAGGTCACAGTAACTCACAGAGAAGTACAGCTGAACATACATGTGTATCACATTTATTAAGATTGCAAAAATGTCTTTGCAAATCTACATGGCACTAACACCACTGACATGTTTAACTCACACACATTTGACACATACTGGTGATTTGATGTTATCACCATATATGTGTGTGTCAAGTGATGACATTGCTCATACTCCATGTGGATGTTGTCTTGATGTGGGCATGTCTGTTTGCCTGTACTGGTGTCTTTACCTATCAGCACATGCCTGGATGTCTTCACATTAATGCAATAGACCTTAATGCTGTGCATATGTCACATATATAGTCATACACAGCTTTAAGGGATATGAACTGTGACCCTGAAAACTTGCTCATGGAAAGTTTTACATGTATGTGTTTTGCCATATACATCTACATGGCACTGTACAGCAGTTTAACATCCTGCCATGTATTAACTGTGTTGCACATGAGAAACACATGGGACAATGGCTAGCTTGATGGTATTTGCAGGGTTGGATATCAACTATAGCATTTATGGTTATAGTGAACTAGTAGGCTATATGCCCTGTGCCATTTATGAGCCTAGGCTGAAATGTTACCTAGCTGTAGCCAACAGACAGTAAAGTTACAGTGGCCAGTTCAAGCAGTGCCACAGAACTGATCCACAGGGTTACTGATATATTTGCCAAGTGGTGATCACACCATGTCTCAAAGAGGGGCAATGTGCAGCTTTGCTGGACAGGGATGCATAGTATGACAGGAGTATGTAAAGTGTATGGGACAGGCATCTGTCAGGCATTTTACGATCCTTGTACTAGAAAGGTGGCTGTCCATGAAGTATGTGTTTATTTGGAATCAGGATGTGTAAGTGTAGCATGTCCAACATCTCTGTGTTGGACATGGCTTTATTCAGGGTTAGCATCATGCTACATGGTGGAGTTAGGGATTGGGAATGCCAGTGTAGGCCAACTGAACATGGCCAATAACCCTTAAAGAAAATATGTGCTCTATTATAGGTCACTTGAGGGTTGAGTATGGCTGAACAATGATCTCTATATTCATAGATGGCACCCTGTCACTATTAGGGGTGCCATGTATGACTACCTGACTGGTGTGGTGAAGTAACTATCAAAGGAAAGACTACTGTCTAGCTGCATCCCATACACACACAGTTTCCATTATGCTGACTGCTGCCTAGGTGGTAGTTCATGGGTACAGGGTTTATAACATAGGGGATGACAATGCAATACTTAGCTGTCAGATTGTGGCCATACGTCACACATCACACATCTGACCCACAAAGGCCCTTCTGTATGTTGCCCACAGCACTCATTGAGTCAACTATTGCTTTTAACTCATAGTCATTTGCAAACTTCAATAGGCAGATGCCTTCTGTGTTAGTCTGAGTGTTATAGATAACAATGAGGGGGAGTACCAGGAATTAACCCTGTATTACTGTAGCTGGCACTGGTTTGATGTGCGTGTATTAGCCAGACACCTTCTGTAGTGTTGGCTCTGCCAGCAGACCAGTTGTCAACCACTCCAGTGACATATGAATATATTCCTAGTTTACTGAGTGTAGCTGGAACACAGTAGGGGTGATGGGGTCCTAAGACCTGGCAAGGTCATGATATGCTGTGTGAATCAACCTTACTGTCATCTACAGCTGTACTGACTACATCAAATAAGTTGGTCAAGGTTCATGGCCTTTCAGACCAGACTCAGCAGGATAGTAGGTTCATAGGTTCATAGGTTCATACTAGGCTAGCTGCCCTAGGGCACTTATAAGCCTAGCCAGAGTGTGTTTGGCTTTCGCCACCCATTTTAAATTAATTTTGCTATGCCCTTTTTCGAGGTTAGTATACTGTGCCTCTGTCTAACAGTGACACAGAAGTGATACCTGGGGTAAACCTACTATCTCCCATCCACTCATCAAGATTCCTCTTGAAGAGAGTCAATGAGGGACTCTGCCTAACCTGGACTGGGATTTTATTCCAGAGAGAAGGGAGCCTCTGGGTTATGAATCTGTCCCTCCAGCAAGTCTCTTGAGTGCGTAGCTCGATGGGATTTGGATTTTCTGAGGTGCAGCATGTCCATTAATTCCGGGTTGGTCATGACTTTATACGTCAGGCACAGATCGCCTCTGAGCAGGCGGTATGCCACTGAGTAGAGCTGGAGTTTCTTTAACCGGGCAACATATGGCATCTGTTTGAGCCCTTTGATCCTCTTGATGAGGTACTTTTGGGGTCTTTCCAGTTGCTGCAGGTGTCTGGTAAGGTACATCCCAAAAGGGGCATTGTACTCAATTATGGGCCTGATGAGGGGTGAGTAAAGAGGCACGATGACCTCCCCTGATCTAGATGTGATTCCCTTCATGATTAGGTGGGCTACATAAAATGTTTTTCTAACCACTTTGGCCATGTGGTTGTCAAATGAGAGATTGCTATCAACTTGGGTCCCCAGGTCCCTAATTACTTCTTCATTTAATGGATTACCACCTATGTGGTAATTTGTGGGCACTTTGTTTTTGCCAAAGGGGATGACTATACACTTTTTGGCATTCAGCTTGAGGCCATGGCTCTGGCACCAGTTGTCTGTTTCTATGAGGCCCTTTTGTAGGATGCTTGTGTCGGCTGGAGAGTCTATTATGGTGCCCAGTTTGCAGTCATCTGCGAACTTGGTCAGCCACAGTCCTTCCATGTTAGCCTGTACCTCCGAGAAATATATACTGAACAAGAGAGGTCCCAGGACTGAGCCTTGTGGGATGCCACTTGTAACTGGTTTGGAGTCTGACATGGCTCCAGCAATTCTAACCATGTGGATTCTGTCCTTGAGCCCGTTTGCAACCCATCCAGTGACATAGGGGTTTATATTTAAGCTGGTGAGCTTATCTATAATGCCCGAGTGGGGTATTGTATCAAAGGCTGTTGCAAGGTCCAGGTAGGCTGTGTGGACCACCTTCCCCTCGTCAATGGCCTTGGTGACTGTTTCAAAGAAATCAACCAGGTTTAAGAGGCAGGATCTGCCCTTAACAAAGCCGAACTGGGTAGGATCCAGTGTCTGTAGGTCCCCAATATCTTTATTTATGAGGTCCATGATGATCCTTTCCATACCTTTGCAGACCAAGCTAGTCAAGCTTATGGGGTGATAGTTTCCAGGATCCGTTGAGGCACCACCTTTGTGGAGAGGGACCACTGTTGCTGTATGCCACTCTTTGGGTACATATCCTGTAGTAAGGCTGAGATTGAACAGTAGTTTTATGTTTGGGTTTAGTTCTTCTTGGAGTTCATGTAGGACACAGCCCGGGACACCGTCTGGTCCCATTGATGCTGTGTTTTTTGCTTTGGAGGCTGCTCTTACCTGAGCATCTGAGATGTCAGGGGGGCAGCACTCTGCTGGGATAGATATTTGCCCTTTTGGTGGGGAGGGAGGAGAAATTTGCACTGAACCTGTCAGCTAGGATGTTGGCAATGTCTGTGGGTTTGGTGTATTTTTTGTTATTTTGGACTAATTCTGAGAATATCTGGGAATTCCCACCCAGGTTCCTAACATAACTAAAGAAAGCCTTGTGATTATCCTTAGTGTCCTGTGCAATTTTTCTCTCGAAGCTGGCCTTAGACGATTTTATGACTGCCCGTAGTTTTTTGCTAATACTGATCAGAGATGCCCTCCCTTTTTGGGATTTTGCTCTATCATGTAGTAGCTTCCTCCTTCTATTGTATAGTTTGTTTATGGCTGGGGTCCACCAGACAGGACACCTAACTTTGGAGGATTGGGTCTTGGTTTTATTTGGGATTGCATGATTCATGCATTCCTGAAGGTGTTCATAGAATGCGTTTATAAAGGATTCTGCGGTCTGGGCCATATTTTCCACAGGCCCGGGGGCTTTGAAGGATTCCACCTCAGTTTTGAGAAGTGTGAAATTTGCTTTAGAGAAGTTTTTCACTGTGGTTTTCTGGGCAGGGGCTGGGGTCGGGATGTGAATATCTAGTGAGATTAGTTTATGGTCTGATCTTACCAATGAGGGATACACTTCTGGTCCGGAGCATAGAGTCCCCATGTTGGTGATGATCAGGTCCAGTATGTTTTCCCCTCTTGTGGGAGTGGCAACAAGTTGTTCCATAGCATGTGAGTTTATAAATTCTAGGAACCTTTGGGCTAGGGTGTTGGAGCTAGAGTAATGCTCCCAGGCTATGTTAGGGTAGTTGAAGTCACCCAATATAATGGTGTTTGGAGAGACCTTCATATTTTCCAGTGTTCTCAGGAAGGCCGAGTGGGGTTCCTGGGTTTGGGAGGGTGGTCTGTAGCAGGCTATAAACTGGAAGGCAGTTTTACCCACTGTTAGTTGCACATGGATAGTCTCTGATGCTTCATGCTGTGCCACCAACCTGGAGGTGTGGGTATCTTTGACGAATATTGATACTGCCCCTCCTTTTGTGGTTCGGTCCAAGTTTTGCGGCCGAAAAACATGGTATGAGGTATAACCTGGTGCTGGGGTGCTCTCAGAAGCCTTGAACCAGGTTTCTGTTACTGCACAGATATCGATGTTCTCCATGCTAAGGAGAGTTTTGAGTGCATGCATCTTGAGGTTTAGACTTCTGGGGTTGAGTAGCATTAGTCTTAGTTTCTTATCCTTTGTGATACCTATGGAGGTGGGTTTGTCTTTTGAGCCTTGCCTAAAAAAGGCACTATGTGGGTGGCAAGAGCTTTTGCCAATATCTGAAAGCCCAGGGGTGGCAGGTGCAAGCCGTCCCTAGTGAAGCATCGTGGCTTGTCGAGCATGTCATCCCAGGCAGACAGGCATTGGATCCCCTTTGAATGACACCAATACTTAAGCCAATTGTTGAAATTGATCATCTTGTCTTCATATTGTGGCATCATTCTTGGTTAGGGTAAGATGCTACTCAAGGTCAGGGTCATACCGGCCTGGGCTACATGCTCAGAGAGCTCCTCTATGTCTCTTATCATGTAGTCCAGGGAGTTATGTCTCAGGTCATTCACACCAGCATGGACAATGACTGAGTCATATTTGTACTTGCCTTGGAGTGACCTGAGTGCTTGTGTTATGTGACGGATCCTAGCACCCAACAGGCAGCTCACCGTGACCTTCTTCTTGTTCAGCCTGGTGAGCGGGACGTCAGTGTGCCTGACGATAGAGTCACCTATTACAAGGGCTGTGACTGTTCGGCACACTGGCTTTGTGAGCTATGTGTTGCACGTGTTTTTTTTTGGGGGTAGCGGTTGCTTGACTGTCTGCTTTGGAGGTCTCTGCTGCTTAGGCAGATTTTTATTTAGAGCCTCCGAGTATGTTTTTGTGTGTTTATGTGTTTGGTTTGCTGTTGTGGTAGGTCTGTGTGAGACTGGAATTGTAGTAAGTGTGGATTCCTTCTCCTCCTGGCTGGTTACGTCAGTACTGAGTTGAGAGAGCTTAGCCTCCAGTTTGGCTATATGGTTGCATCTCTCACATGTGTTGGAATTTGTTGGGAGGAGAGGGTTGTCTGTGTACATGAGGCAGTTGTAACATTGCCTCAAGATTCCCAGATTCACCAGCTGGACCAGAGAGGAGATTGACAACTGACCTTTGGACATGCTAGAATAGTATTGGGAATTCCTTTATAATTGAAAAAAAGGGTCAATGGGGAACAAAGTACTCAAGGGGAGTTGGTGAGGGTGTAGTGCTTTTAATTTTTTAGTGCTGACTTATATAATTGCTTTAGTGAACAAGTGCCAGGCTTTAGAGTGGGAATAGGGTGTTTATTATGAGAAATAGATAAGTTCTAAGGGAAAAAGTGAAGAGCAGACTTTGTGGAGCCGAGAATGGTTTAAACCCAATTAAGTGGCACTGCCCGATGCTGCGCTATGCGCAAAATCACGCAAAGCATTGCTAAAGTGGGTTTTATACAGACGGACGCGAAAGAGCTAGAAATTGACCCAAAATGGCCAATAGACTACCAGATTCTTGTGCTGGGAACACTCCTCCAGGGATAGATAGGCTGCTCCAAGCTCCCCACTGCCACTGGTGAACAAAGAAGCCTCCCTTTATCCAAGAAAGGAAATGGGCAACACAGGAACTTTCCAAAAGTCCAGAATACAGCAAAGCCTGTATTTGGACTACTCTTGGTCAGGAAAGATGGGAAACAAGGATATATATATATATATTTTTTTGCAACAAACAGCAGGAAAATGCAATAAATATGTAACACAGGCTAGCGCACTTGAGTGTGTAGCCTCAACAGGTTAAAGCAACAAACAGGACAAACTTTAAAAGTGCAGGTGCAAAAACAACTTTAAACAGTTTAAAACAGTTCAAGAAGCAGAAATACTTGCAGTTTAGCTAGATCGGACAGTCGCCCAAGCAGTAGCAGGAAAACAAACACTTTTATCAGGTTAGCAGTCACTCTTTTAGCCTCTCTGCTGCTAGCACCACTCTGCAAGACCACAAGGAGCTTGGCTGACAAGTAACAAGCGCAAAAACCGTGCCAAAGTGGGTTTTATACAGGGGGACTTGAAAGAGCTAAAAACTGGCCCAAAACGGCCAATAGACTACCAGATTCTTGTGCTGGGAACACTCCTCCAGGGATAGATAGGCTGCTCCAAGCTCCCCGCTGCCACTGGTGAACAAAGAAGCCTGCCTTTATCCAAGAAAGGAAATGGGCAACACAGGAACTTTCCAAAAGTCCAGAATACAGCAAAGCCTGTATTTGGACTACTCTAGGTCAGGAAAGATGGGAAACAAGGATAAATGTTTTTTTTTTTTGCAACAAACAGACTACCAGATTCTTGTGCTGGGAACACTCCTCCAGGGATAGATAGGCTGCTCCAAGCTCCCCACTGCCACTGGTGAACAAAGAAGCCTCCCTTTATCCAAGAAAGGAAATGGGCAACACAGGAACTACCAGATTCTTGTGCTTGGAACACTCCTCCAGGGATAGATAGGCTGCTCTAAGCTCCCCACTGCCACTGGTGAACAAAGAAGCCTCCCTTTATCCAAGAAAGGAAATGGGCAACACAGGAACTTTCCAAAAGTCCAGTAGTGCACTATTTCCCATTATCAGTGGTGTCTCCCCCCTTGTGGGGTGTGATAACTGTTGCTGTGCAACATTCAGTGTGTACACAACCTGACATGAAGCTGTGATTGAACATGATGTGCATATGGAGAGCAAATTGTTCTGACATTTGTGTAGGATACACCCTGGGATGTTGACAGGTCCCATGCAAGCTGTATGTGTGGCTTTACAGATTGCAGCTTGTACCTGTATAGCTGTTATTACAGGGGCTCTGTAGTGTATATGGATATATAAATATGTGTACCTGTTGGGGGGGAGGTGAGTGTGGGTTTAGGTTATCCAAGACCCTATCTGGATGAACAGGTGCTATTTCTGTAGGTGCAGTACCTCTCATGCCATAGTGCTGTAAAGCATGGCAGGTCTTGTTGTTGCCATTATGATTCATGACACAGCTATAGAATGCTCTGTGGTTGGCCACATAATATGTGGCTGATTAGTTTCACAGTAGCTTTGTGTGGCATTATATGGTGTATCTGCATCTTACTGAGGCTGACCAGGGATCACCTCTACTCATGTGTGTTCACTCTTGCAACAGTTACTACCGAATGTGGTACAGTTTAAGGCAGGTTACCACCAGTTTGCCTTCCTGTTTGTGTTTGGTTGAATCTTGGTTCTGTTTCAATAACACAATCACTGTACTTATGTGAGTGCTTAAAGTACATTTGTGTAGGATTCAGCATTTGCACATGCATTGTCCATCTGCATGGGTGCCATGACAGTCACCACTTCACTCTTAAGAAACATAACATTGGCTTTGGAGACTCACTATGGGTAGCATACTGTTAGCCCTGTTTGTGTGACTATGGTGATCCAGGTCATTGGGGTTGATGAAATTCAACATGCATTGAGCACAGGTGTTGGTACATGAGTCTCCCCAGTTCATAATGGGATAGATGAGAGTAGCCATTATTATGGTTTTCTGTCTCAAACCTAATATTCCCCATTACAGCACAATATGACAGTTGGGAATTCTGAGGCATGGTGGGTTATCTGTCGCAAGGTGCAATTTGGATTTCACTTTGGCATAAAGGTAGTTTCTCAGCATACTGCATCTGAAGTTATGCAAGTGCAACTAGCGTGGGGGTGTACATATCCTTCAGGAATATGGACACACCTTTGGCCCGTGTGTTCCAATAAAGGATAATGGGCAAGAGGTGAGGTATGTTTTATAACATGGTCATGCAGGTGTGCTATCCGGAGCTTTGAGCCATATCTCAGTCACTGCACAGATATGTTCTCCATGTTAAGGATTGACGTAAGTGAGTCCATACTGAGTTTCTGAAATGTATCCTTGAGTACCGAGACCTGCAGTTTATTGCTTGGCTGTCCCTGTTACAGCAATGGACTTTCACTGGAGCTTTGCATGATGAAGGCACTATAGGGGAAGCATGAGCCCTAGCCAGTGTCCAGATTCTCAGGGGTGACAGGTGCAGGCCCTGTCTGGCAAAGCATCATGGTCTATCAACCATGTTAAACCAGGCAGAGAGATACAGGATGCCCTATGAATTACACCAGTACATTAGACAATTATGGAATACAATCTTTTTGTCCCTGTACTGCAGTATCATTCTGGCCTTGGGACATACCTGCATGGGCTACAAGACCTGACAGTTCCTACATGCGTTTCCATGCAATCCAGGCTACTGCATCACAGGTTTTGCACAACAACATGGAATATGCCAGAGCCATGTGTATAGTTCAAAAGGTGGTCTGAGTGTGTGGGTATGTTGCTAATCATGGCAGACAGGCAGCTGACAGTATGTTTGCCCGCGTATAGCCTGGTGTGTAACATAGTGCTAGAGTTTGCATTCACAAATGAGTACTGTTGGGCATGTTTCTGGCCACGTGTTCTGAGGTGTGGCACAATTAAGCAAACTATGTCATACAGGTTTTGTATTTTTTTGTCTGTCTATTCCAGCTTGGGAGGTCTCTTGCTTGGCCAGATACTTAGAAGCTTCTCTGAATGTGTGTGATTTCTGGTGGTATGTGTGGGTGTCCTTACTGTGTTCTGGTAAGGGTATGTGTTGGTTGTGGTGATGAGATGCATGTGTTAACCTACACCTCATGACTGTCCAGTCCAGTCATGGCTGTTGACTGGACTGCCTTCCAGCTTACCCCTGTAGTTGCATCCCAGACAATGTGTGGGTTGTGGTGTTTGGTGGGTTTGGCAGAGTACATGGCATAGAGATTACATTCCCCAGGATGGCCACATACACAAAGCTGACATTAGTAAACACCAGTAGCTGACTAGTGGACATGCCTGTATGAGCATTCAGTACTACAAGTGCCAAATACTGTATTTAGTTTATGTATTGCTTATGAAGATGTTTTAGACAGTGATGCTCACAAGTAAATATTTGTGTTATGGATATGACAACACTGGCTATTACAGAAACATAGTAGCTATCTTTAGCAGCAATCCTCCTCTGAGGAGCACGTCACATCCTGATAGTTGATTACAGATGATGCAAGTGTCAACAGGTGTGTATCATTTTCTGGGTATATACTCACATATCCACCAGAATCATGAGCTCTGTTGGGCATGGACACCCACTCTCCAAACAGAGTCAAGTATCAATAGACTCTGCTGCCACTATCAACATGATTAGGATATAATCAGATAGTGTAAGCCATCACCTATGAAGCAGCTATTACACATGGGCAGCGGTCTCCTACATCTTACACTCCTACTGCAGATGTTACACTGGCGTTACAGATGATATGCAACCTGTTTCATTACCAGTACTGTGCACAACCTTACATACAATATTTGCAAGTGGCTGTTAAGTTGTCAATGAGAGGTTAGGCTACACAAACCTGGTAGTTCAACCAGTGTGTCTCTACTCTCAATATCCCTCTATGTAGGTGTGCACATAGCCATTTGGCCCAGCCTTGTAACAAGGGTCACTACACATTTGCATAACATGTACACATGCACAGCTGTTATTGCTTGCAAATGATACTAGAGAAGTGGATATTACATGTGTTATGTGCATGGAAAGTTACCTAGCTCTTCCAATTTTTTTTGCTATCATGCTGCTAAACTGTCAGATGAATATAAGTCATATGTATCCTGTTACTGAGTATTGTAATCACCAATAGACATAACTAATGTTTGCATAACAGAAATGCTATGTAAAATGGAATACTGATCTGCCTAACATACTGTACATTACACAGTTATTGGCACATTATCAGACAACGCAAATCATATTTGCACATTAAGCCCACCTTTGACATGTACATCTCACTAATACACCCATACATATGTCTTCTGTTACAATATATTAACATATACTATCCCCTGTTATAGCACATACTTGTTGGACCAGCCATGACACTGATAGTGGCTGGAAAAGAATTGGTGAATTCCAAGCCCATATATATCATCCCTTGTGGTGTATGAGGAGTTTGCCTTGTGACCTACAGCAGTACACACATAGAATACTACAAGCATTACTACTGCTCAACAATACATCATTACAAGATAGCTATTTCCACTACATGCATTGATTACACTCTAATTATTACAGAACAGGTACTACATACACAGACATACTAAATGTTATCCATACCTTCCTAGTAACTGGTGGTGTTATTGACTGGTATATTAATCATTTTCGGTTTGTGTTTTGATCTTCCGTTGGGTATTTTGTACTGTTCTGCAGGTAGATACAGATGGTTTGCATGTGTGACAAGGCATCCTTTTATAGTTAGAGATCAGTAACATGTGCTATCCTGATCATCAATTGGTGCTCCACAGTAGTTAATTACATGCACATCAGCTGTGCAGCTACTCCCTTAGCCAATACCATAGCAACGGTGGAGTATAATTGGGTACTCCACTTGGGCGTTGTCCCTGTGCCTTACTTGTGAGGAAGACAGCCTGGAAGTGTTGTTTGAAATCTATTGCAACAGCTGTATGGAGACAAACAGAAATACATTGTGTGTAATGCCTAGAAGATTTGGTCTACATGTGAGTACTGCTGTTATATTTCTGAACATTGCTACTTGTGCAGGGTTTGTCTGTACCTAATACTTCTGCATATGTTTTAGTCTGGCCAGGATGTTTGACCAGCTCATGGCTGTATGGCTATGCATATAATCTTAGGGGGTTTATAGTGTGCTCACCAGGCATCTTTAGTTTGGTATAAATGTGTATCATACTGTGCTGATAATCAGTAATTGGTAACACTTCCTGGTGTAATTACTGTTCAACCCTCTGAAACAGGATTATTTCAAACAAACCCTGTAACATCAGCAGCTGTTCCATTGTATAACAGCAACTATTTCACATAGGGCCATGTTAGTGTGTCTCTGTCCAGGTATGTTAAGGTTTCAGCAGATGTCATACAGTGGGTGAGTAATTGGTTATGGTATGACAGTATGTATTGTTGTAATTAGTTTGGGTGTGGGGGAGATGTTGGTGGGTGTACATAGCAGATGCAGGTGTGTAGGAACTGCTTTTATACATATTCTATATGTGTGTGGGGGGTTCTTTCCCTATGTGAACACTTATCCCTTAGTGGACTAATACTATGGTAATTGCAAGCTGATTCATTAAGGCACTGTTAAATGCTTCCTGTATAGCATGCAGGTATTGTTAGTCCTTGAATCCTTTTGGCAATACATCGGAATGTAATAAAGTTTTGC
Source organism: Protopterus annectens (assembly GCF_019279795.1). Taxonomy (NCBI): domain Eukaryota; kingdom Metazoa; phylum Chordata; order Ceratodontiformes; family Protopteridae; genus Protopterus; species Protopterus annectens. Next base: position 952,431,058 of record NC_056737.1, read on the forward strand.
TACATGAAAGATGTCTGTGTATTTTTGTCTTGGATATTTGCAGTCACTGTAGTTGTGTTGGTGACTGACCCTATTTGTCTCATGTACATAGAACATATTTGTAATAGTGCATTGCCATATACTCTTCATATGTTATGTTTATATTGTTTGGGGGGTGGCAGAATGTGTGATTGCTATGGTCCATGTTATACTCAGATTTGAACATTTCAGATGCTATATACACACATGTATGTATGTATGTATGTATGCATGTATGTATATATAGATATATATATATATATATATATATATATATATATATATATATATATATAGAGAGAGAGAGAGATAGATATATAATATATATTATTGCATACGTTTATATGTACCTCCATAGATCTATATATTTACATATATATGTATTTCTCTATATATCGACATGTATCTATGTATCTCTCTCTCTCTCTCTCTCTCTCTCTATATATATATATATATATATATATCTATATATCTATGTAGCATACACCTTTCATTGGGTAAATGGTGGTTTGTCCTATTTCCACACAATCCTCCCTTTTGTCTTTTAACCTGTCTGAATACACACCTCAGGTAGCTTAGTGGTAGGTTACTCTGAGGATGGTGTACATGGTTGCAGGTTCTAATCCAGGAAGTGGGTATTATTTTACCTCTCAGAACTGGCACGGGTAGGGAAAGTGTGATTAACGCACATTTAAGCAGTTGTAAGCGGGTTTTCCCATTGTCTGTACGATGTTAAGCAAAGGTTAAACCTGTGAAGCGCTTATCCATTTAACCGTGTTTAAGCGCCGCTTTTCCGTCACGCAAACCCACGCAAAATTGCTTACAACTGCTTAAAAGTGCTTTAATCAACCTGCATTCGACAGCCCTTATTCTGGCCCTCAAAAGAAATTGACAGCCCTTGCAGGTCATGAACCCGGGACCATGAACACCACAGTCATTGATTTTACCACTAAGGCATCTCAGATATGCAAATGTTATGGTGTTTAGAATATACATTTTACTACGGGCATTCCTCACTACTGAAAACAAATGTGATAACTTGGTGTACATATGTATGATATATGTTAATGTTCATATGTTTGTGGAATTAAGTGTTGCAATGTGACCTGACATGGTGTATTATGGATGAGAATGGTTCTTGATTTGTTTCTTTTTTATATTGTTCCCATACTCCATGTATACCCCTCCAGTTCACTTATTGAACATTCAACCCAGGCTCTCCTTGATGCATAATTTAATTGCCCATCATTCCTCCCCCAACTCCAATCTCCACAGACACAACAACCATCCCTTCTATGGTGAATCAAGTTAATATTAATAGTTATAACAGCTGAGCTGCATGTGTTTTGTGTACACTTCACTTCCTTTGGATTGCTTCTGTGTCACAAAGTGTGTTCATAGATGTTCATATATATGCCTATAGATGTAACTATATATATATATATTTCTATGTGCAGACATCACTGACATGTATATATATATATATATAGATATAGATATATATATATATATATATATATATATATACATATATATATATATATATATACATATATATATATACATATATATATATATATATATATATATATATATATATATATATAGTATTAATTTGTAACAGTTACACATATGTAGACTTGTATATGTTGATTCACAAACTACAGTACACCAAGTGACTGTCCTATTTGTGGTCAGTACTGTGGAATGCCTATAGTATAAGGTGTAGTCTAAAGACAATGAAACATGTATATAGCTCAGATGGCTTAGTGGTAAGTCCCATGACTATTGTGTGTGTGGTCCAGGATTCAAAACCTGCGATGATTTAAAAATGTGTTTTACTCCAGAATAAGGCTCATTTAAGCGGTTGTAAGCATGTTTAAAAGTGTTTGTGCGACATTAAAGCAGCAGTTAAACAAACTTTACAACTTATAACCTGTGCGCGCATACATGGCCACATCTGCTAACTACTCAGTATATATACATTTCAGTGAAGTAACATCTCAGTATGTGCTAATATAACATTACATTCTCTATTGTCACACATGGGTATATATGGGTGTTTCAAATGTTTATTATACTGAAGAATACTACCTAGATATGCAAGCTGTGGTTAAGGTATACTTTTTAACATGAAAAACATCTCTGACTTTATTGGGATTTGAACCAGCAATGCACAGATACTATGCAAATGCTGTAACCATTACACTACTGACATTGATGTTGCATCTGCCTATTTCCTATTTAGATGATTTCTATGTGTAAGCTAGGCTAAGCAAAAGGCAGAGGCACCCCAACACACCGAGCTTCACTTACTCTTGAAATAAAAACGTAATAACATCCCAAATAAAACCAAGACCCAATCCTCCAAAGGCAGACGTCCTGTCTGGTGGACCTCAGCCACAAACAAACTATACAATAGAAGGAGGAAGCTACTAAATGATGGAGCAAAATCCCAAAAAGGGAAGGCATCACTGATCAGTATTAGCAAAAAACTACAGGCATTCATAAAATTGTCTAAGGCCAGTTTCGAGAGAAAAATTGCACAGGACACTAAGGATAATCACAAGGCTTTTCTTTAGTTATGTTAGGAACCTGGGTGGTAATTCCCAGATATGCTCAGAATTAGCCCAAAATGACAAAAAATACACTGAACCCACAGACATTGCCAACATCCTAGCTGACAGGTTCAGCGCAAACTTCCTCCGCTCCCACCAAAGGGCAAATATCTATCCCAGCAGAGTGCTGCCCCCAGACATCTCAGATGCTCAGGTAACCGCCCTCTCCAAAGCAAAAACACAGCATCAATGGGACCAGACGGTGTCCTGGGCTCCCTACATGAACTCCAAGAACAGCTAAATCCAAACATAAAACTACTGTTCAATCTCAGCCTTACTACAGGATATGTGCCCAAACAGTGGCGTACAGCAACAGTGGTCCCTCTCCATAAAGGTGGTGCCTCAACGGATCCTGGAAACTATCGCCCCATAAGCCTGACTAGCTTGGTCTGCAAAGCTATGGAAAGGATCATCATGGACCTCATAAATAAAGATATTGGGGACCTACAGACACTGGATCCTACCCAGTTCAGCTTTGTTAAGGGCAGATCCTGCCTCTTAAACCTGGTTGATTTCTTTGAAACAGTCACCAAGGCCATTGTCGAGGGGAAGGTGGTCCACAGCCTACCTGGACCTCACAAAAGCCTTCGATACAATACCCCACTCGGGCATTATAGATAAGCTCACCAGCTTAAATATAAACCCCTATGTCACTAGATGGATTGCAAACTGGCTCAAGGACAGAACCCACATGGTTAGAATTGCTGGAGCCATGTCAGACTTCAAAGCAGTTGCAAGTGGTGTCCCACAAGGCTCAGTCCTGGGACCTCTCTTGTTCGGTATATATTTCTCGGAGATACAGGCCAACACGGAAGGACTGTGGCTGACCAAGTTCGCAGATGACTGCAAATTGGGTGCCATAATCGACTCTCCAGCCGACACAAGCATCCTCCAAAAGGGCCTCATAGAAACAGACAACTCGTGCCAGAGCCATGGCCTCAAGCTAAATGCCAAAAAGTGTATAGTCATCCCCTTTGGCAAAACAAAGTGCCCACAAATTACCACATAGGTGGTAATCCATTAAGTAGAGAAGTAATTAGGGACCTGGGACCCAAGTTGGTAGCAATCGCTCATTTGACAACCACGTGGCCAAAGTGGTTAGAAAAACATTTTATATAGCCCACCTAATCATGAGGGGATTCACATCTAGATCAGGGAGGTCATCGTGCCTCTTTACTCATCCCTCATCAGGCCCATAATTGAGTACAATGCCTTTTGGGATGTACCTTACCAGACACCTGCAGCAACTGGAAAGACAAAAGTACCTCACCAAGAGGATCAAGGGCTCAAACAGATGCCATATGCTGCCCGGTTAAAGAAACTCCAGCTTTACTCAGTGGCATACCGCCTGTTCAGGCGATCTGCTGACATATAAAGCCATGTCCAACCCGGAATTAATGGACATGCTGCACCTCAGAAAATCAAATCCCATTGAGCTATGCGCTCGAGAGACTTGAACCTCAGCACTGAAATAAATAGGACATGCTGGAGGGACAGATTCATAACCCAGAGGCTCCCTTCACTCTGGAATAAAATCCCAGTCCAGGTTAGACAGAGTCCCTCATTGACTCTCTTCAAGAGGAATCTTGATGAGTGGATGGGAGATCGTGTTTACCCGGTATCACTTCTGTGTCACTGTTAGACAGAGGCACAGTATACTAACCTCGAAAAAGGGCATAGCAAAATAAATTTAAAATGGGTGGCGAAAGCCAAACACATTCTGGCTAGGCTTATAAATGCCCTAGGGCAGATAGCCTAGTATGAACCTATGAACCTATAACAAATGAAATGAGAGACTATAAATTAAATTCCTAACTACATTAGGCATAGCCCCTCACTGACACACGTCATGAGAAACCTTGATGTGTGAATGGGTAACAGAATATACACCCCTGGGATCATGTGTCCCAGAACCATACAGCCAGGGGGTGGGGGAGCACCTACAGTTTTATAGCTGCAAGACGTGTTGGGGAAATTGAATGGAGTTGATGTTTCATGTTAACATGCCCTCTTTAGATCACTAAGTGCACCTATCACCCTCTGCCACCCCAGTCCTCAACACCTTGCCTGCAACTCTGCCTGGAATCACTTCATTGGCTATGCTTGACAGAGGCTCAGTTACTTCATCAATGGTACGTAGAAACCCAACACACTGTAGCTATGCTTTTAAAGGCCCTTGGGCAGATAGCCTACTACCTATCTGTGGACCTCTAAAGTGCAGGCCATCACAGATATAATATGTGAATAAACAGAGCTTTCAGATCACAATATACAGTGAAAAATCACCATGTAGTCAGAAAACAGTTAAGTACAGCAAGAACATACAGAACACTGATACTTAATCACACCAAAAGCCTATCTTAGAAGCTAGAAGACTTGTGTAAGTTTAAGGCTTTCTATTGCTTACCAGTAGGTTACCTACAGGAAAGATGAGAAACAAGCACAGATGGGTAATATGCTGCAACAATACCATACCAGCTTGCATGTGTCAGCCTTAGGCTTTGGGATACTAGCCAAGGCTATTGGTGCCCCCATGGTGCCTTTTTTAGGCAAGTCTCAAAGGTGATTCCCACCTCTGTAAACAGCACAATAGCAGAATCATTAAGGGTTATGCTACTCAACGCCAGGGGTTGTAATCACAACATGCACGCACTCACAGCTCTCCTGCGTATGGACAACATCGACATCTGTGCAGTAACTGAGACCGGTTTTAAGGCTCCTGAGAGCACACCAGCACTACCGGACTACAACCCATACCACACATTTTGGCCACAGAACATGGACTGGCACAGACATGGATTGTGTGTATCCATATTCATCAGGGATACCTACACCTCCAGGTTAGTGGGGCAGCATGATACCTCTGAGATCATCCATGTGCAGCTAACATCAGCCACAACTGCAATGCAAACTGTGGCCTGCTACAGATCACCCTCCATGACCCAGGACCACCACTCCTCCTACTTGGAGACAGTGGAAAACAAGACAGTCCTTTTGAACACCCTGGTATTGGTCGATGTCAACTACCCTACCATTAACTGGGAAATGCACACGAGTACTCACTTCCAGGCCAAGCGCTTCCTGGAATTTTTCACCTCATATGCCCTGTGTCAGATGGTAAACTCCCTACCGAGAGGTGGAAACATACTAGAAGTGGTAATCATCAACATGGGCGACAGGTGCACCACAGCAGAGGTAAACTTTTCACTGATGATTTCCACACCCAACCATCCCCACCACCCAAGGAAACCACAGTGAATACCTTTTCTACAGCTAAATTCACACTACTAAAGACAGAGGTGGGAGGTTTCACAGCCCCCACATTAAGGGAAAACACTGCTCAAGATACAGAAAGATTTACAAATGCACTCTATAAGCACCTACAAGGATGTATGGATCGTGCCATCCTTGGTAAACCAAGACCCGCTCCTCCTAGACAAGAACACCAGTCTGGTGGACCCCTGCAATAAACAGGCTATACAACAGAAGTAGGACAGAAGTCCAGAAAAACAGCAACACCCAAGAAGGGCAGACGTCTGTAACCAGTATTAGTAAGAAACAGAGGTCCCTCATGAAATTATCCAAGGCTAACATCAACAGGAAAATAGGCAGGAATATGAAAGATAACCACAAAGACCTATTTGGCTATGTCAAGGATCTAAGTGGTAACACACAGATTTGCACTGTGCCAGTGCAGTATAGCACAAAATATACTGACCCTACAGATATCGCCAACATCCTTGCAGATACATTCAGTGCAAACTTCACCCCCTAAAGAGCCCACAACAATACCCGGAAAGTACAGTATCATAGACATCAGAGACACACTGGTGGAAATGGCCCTCTCAGATGGCAAAACACAGCATCAATGAAGGCAGATGGTGTCCCAGACTGCATCTTGCAAACACTACAGGACAAACTAACCCCCCACCTAATTAAACTTTTCAACCTCAGCCTCTACACAGGCTACATGTCCATACAATGATGCATAGCAATGGTTATTCCACTCCACCAAGGGGGTAACACAACTGACCAATGTAACTACCACCCCATAAGCCTGACTAGCCTGGTCTGCAAAGCTATGGAGCATATCCTCATGGCACTCATTGACAATGACATTGGTAACCTCCAAACACTTGACCCAACCCAGGTCAGCTTGGTTGAGTGCGGATCATGCATACTGAACCTGTTTGACATCTTACAGACAGTCACCAAGAAATTGATGAGGAGAGAGGTGGTTCACACTTATTACCTGGACCTCACCAAGGCTTCTGACACCATTCCCCACTCAGGTATTATTGATAACCTCACCAGCCTGTACATAAACCCATACATCACAGGATGGGTTGCCAACAGGCTTACACACAGAACCCACATGCTAAGACTAGCAGCCTCTAGGTCCAACTCTCAACCAGTCACAACTGGTATCCCACAGGACTCAGTCCTGGGACCCCTACTGTTTTGCATATACTTCTCAGAGGTACAGGCAAACATAGGTGGACTACGGCAGACCATGTTTGGCAATGACTGCAAACTGGGAGCCATAATTGACAGTCCAGCTGATACAGACATCCTTCAAGGGGCCTTACAGAGACCGACACAGGTTGTCAATGGACTACAGCTAAGTGCCACAAACTGCATGGTCATTCCATTCTGGAAAACTAAACACCCACATATTAACACGTAAGTGGCAGCAACTTTAATACAGATGAGGTAATAGGGTATTTGGGGACTAAGGTAGATAGTGATTGCTCCTTTGACAATCATATCTCCAGAGTAGTTAGGACATCCTTCTATGTAGGCCATCCGATTACTAAAGGGTTTGCATCTAGACATACTGAGGTTATAGTGCCCCTTTACTCATCACTCATCAGTCCCATCTTAGAGTATAATAACCCATTTGGGATCTACCTCAGAAGACACTTCCGACAGCTGGAAGGTCCACGAACATACCTCGCCAAGAGGATTACTGGCCTCAAACATATGTCCTATGCAGCCAGACTGAATAAACTCCTGCTTTACTTAGTGGCATCTCATTTACTCTGAAATGATCTCTGCTGGCCAACAAAGCCATGTCCAACTCAAGCTTAATGGATATGCTCCACCTATGGGAATCCATGTCACAGTGAGCCACACATTGTAGTGAGCTAAACCTTGTCACAACAATAACTAGAAGATGCTGGAAGAACAGATTCCTGTCACAGAAACTCCCCATGCTTTGAAACTACATCCCTAATTACATTATACAGAGCCCCTCACTAACACTCCTCATGAGAAACCTTGAAGAGTGGATGGGGAACAGTAGATACACCCCAGAGATCCCGCCATTGGCTCTGCTCCACAAAGGGACAGTTAATTAATCAATGGGGTGGCAAAAACTGACACATTTTGGCTAGGCTTATGAATGCCCTCAGGCAGTTAGCCAAGTACCTACCTATGAACCTATGAATCTATACATACAGTATCAGCACATGCTGATAGCTTAATTTACTGTTCAGGTGTTGACTTACCTTGTGCCAATAGCAGTTGTGTGTGCAATAGTTGAGGGCTGCCTATGTTGGATGCACACAGTAGACTGCCTATACATGACAATTTACAGGTAGTCTTGTGTGTGTGCCATCCATTTTTACTGTGTGTGCAGGTGGTGAAAGGTGTCAGTCCCTAGGTGCCTACATTGTCAGTGTGTGTGCTATACGTTCCCTCCTTGCCAAGGCATGGGCATACTGGGCATGCCTCCATCTGCCTTCTGGGGCTGGGTCAGGGTGTTTGTGGTCTGAGTACCTCTGTGCCTGTGGGGCCCTTGGCAGTGGTGGTGGGCTGTGAGGGCCTTCACCATTCTGTCCCTACTGCAGCTGTTTCCGCAGAATCATATTGTGTAGCATGGCACATACTATGAAGATGTGGGCACACATGCCTGGAGAGTACTGCAAGGCTCCACCAGATATGTCCAAGCAACAGAACCGTGATTTAAGCTTCCCAAATACACGCTCTATGATGATTCTGGTTTGTGCGTGTGCCTCATTATGGCATTCTTGCATGGGTGTGTGTGCATTTCTGATGGGAGTCATCATCCACGGTCCCAGTGCATAACCAGCATCCCCCACAAGGTGGCCATATGGGATGTCCCCCCTGGCAAATACCTGATACAGCTGTGAGGCATGCCAAATGTGGGAGTCGTGATTGCTTCCAGGGCTGGCAGCACACACATCCATAATAATGCCCTGGGCATTGCACATGACCTGGCAGTTGATGGAGGGGTATCCCTTGTGGTTTATGTAGTGCCTACTCTGCTCAACGGGTGGTGACTTGATGTGTATGTGCATACAGTCTATTGTACCCAGTACCTCCAGATATTCTGCCACATGGTGGAAGAGATGCATATTGCTGGCCAACTCCTGCTGCATTCGAGGGATGTATATGTGCTCATTGGCATGCGGTAACATGGCATCCAGGAACTGGTGAAGTACCCTGGATGCTGATGCCTGTGAGATCCCCATTATATCCCCAGTTGGCATTTGAAAGGTACCTGTAGCTAGTATTCTCAGGCTTACACATACCTTCATATCCACTGGGATGGGTTCCCCTCTGTTTGTTCTGGCTCTGAGGCGTGGCCAACACAGCTCTACAAGTTGCTGTAGGGTGTCCCTGTCCACCCTGTAATGCTCTACTATCTCCATATCATGTAGCCGTTGGTAGGTTACCCTGGGTCTGAACACTCTTCTCCTCCCATGGTGCCTGGGGTGGTTGTGAGCATCATCCTCCACACCACCTTCAGTCTCCAACACATGCTGGTGGATCAAAGCTATGGCAGCCCCTAACATGTACATATTAAATGTTCCCCATCTGTATACACCAATGGTGCAGAGTGCATGGGTATACACAAGTGTGTGTGAGGTGCTCTCACACTTTATACTATTATGCTATGTATACTGCTGATGTCATTGGGTGTGTATGAGCAATTCCAGCTGCAGGGTATCTTAATTATGGGTTTTACAGTGAGTACTGCAAGTGTGGGGCCTTTAGTGTGGAGTTATGCTTGCCTGCCTTGATTAATCTGTTGCCCTTTAATTCACTTTTATACCAGGATCTCCTCCCATTATTGGCATGCCTCCACCTGCTGTTTTTCTTGTTTTGTACTTTCCCTACCCAGTCATGTGTTGTAAAATGTGTCTTGTTGCTGATAAAATGCAAATCTGCTTTGTTCTGCTGTGATACTTTACTGTTTTCTTTGCAGTACAGCCCCTCCCCTTTCCTGTTCTGCAGGTAGCTGCTTGCAGCCTCGTTAGCTGTTGTCAATAGCCCACTGTAGGTTCCTAGGTGTTAATTAGTCATTTGCACACCAATTTCCCTGCTGCAGCATTTCCTTATTCTTTTCCTATATCCTTCCTGTTTCATCTCCGGTGAGCATCGCGCAAACCCGTTTACCGAGTTTAAGCGCGTTTTAATCACCATTCACATGCATACTCAGTTACCTTGTGTGCTCTCAGCTAAGCAAAGCTATAACCAGTTCAACACACCCCTTTCCTGCAGCTTTCCTTAGCTACGGGACACCGGATTAACAATGCTCCAATCTGCTTACAGCAAAGGTGACACACCCCTCTCTTGATGTCATATCTATCTCAAGGGCATACCACGGTCTTATAACGCCACGCTGTAAGGTACATCTTTACACCAGCAAGGAATCTGTGATTCACTATTACTCCTCTCATTTGCATGGCATTGCCTACTAACTCCTAGCTACCATGCAAAACACTGTCACAGCTCCTTAGCAACCCTTGCACCATGGTGTGGTGTAACATGCCTGCCATTGATTATTATGAGAAAATCATGATATGAGTTACATTGCAGTTCTATTCTATATTTTTCTATTTTTCTTGCGATCCGGTTTGCGCGCTGCTGCCCTGCGCTTAAACTTCGCAATAGTGCGAAAAATTAAATTAAATGTTCTTTTTATATTTTGTACATGTTTTTTATGCCAATGGCTATATATTTAGCCATTGGCATATATTAAAGATATAATACATGTGTTTGGCCGGCTGTCATAGCTCTGATTTTATGTTTGAAATATGTAAACTGTTTTTTACGGTTTACATTTCTGCATGCTTTCACTATGCCTGCACCACTTCCTGGACCGCTAAATACCTTCATTTGCATGCTACACTGCTGCAACTGGGGTAATTAGCATACAGTGGCCGAGAGCTGTGCATGCGTAGTGTACGCCGGTAGTGCACGTGGAAACAGCTCATACCTGGATCGCTCACCGGCCATATTTGGTGTTGGAATGCCAATGCTACGTCTGCACCTGGCGCAAGCTTCATGAATCCCGGGGATAGTTTATACCTTGATATCAGTGTACATTCAATTGCATGTGCTCTTTGTGTGGTAAAGAGGGATAACGTACCCATCCTGTTTTCTACAGGTACACTGGAGTGAGAGCTGAAATACAGACCCATGTAGACATATCTCATGTGTATTAACATTTTCTACAGTGTATGACATAGATTGATTTTCTTCATTTCAAGTATTTCTCCCCTTTTTTAATTTTTTTTTGAGCCAGTGTTTACTTGATGTGCTGCTTAGCACAAATGGGGTTGGCTGTGCTCATCTGGTTTGCATGAAGCTGCAGTGCACAAACTGGGTGAATGGACCACCCAGGTAGCAGACAGGACCTAGACAGCCACAATTAGAAACCAGATGCAGTCAATTAATACTAAATACGCTGCCTGGCAGTGCAAACCCTCGAGCACTCTGTTTGCATGATGCTAAACGATGTGCAACAGTTTCAAATGTTGCAAAAGAAAGTGTGCACTCCCAATAAGTGAGATACCTGCAATTGTGGAAAAAATATTATTCTACATTGGTCTTGCTCTGTGGTAGGCATAGCAAGCATTCACGGAAAAGGATTGAGATTCCTTGCTCAAAGATGGGGTGTCTAGGATTCCAAAGTGTTTGTTAGACTCCTAGTGAAAGAACACGTGCTCAGGCTATTGCAGAGGGACCATTGTGCCTCAGATTACAAGTTAGAGTCATGGAATAGTCTTACCCGGGCTTTGACCAGTGTTACTGGTATCTCCTGCTCTGGTGAGCAATGTAGACATCAGTACAGTGACCTCCAGAGGAGGAAGAGGGATACCCTCAAATGCTGGATTGAGGAGTGTAGGACTGAGGGCACCCCACAGATGTGTAAGTATCAATTACAGAGGCTACTTGAAGAGTTAAAAGCTGAATATATTCAGGACTGCTATTCATAATGGTATCCTGTTCTGTTTGTTTTTTTCTGCAGCTATCATGGACTGAGAACTGAATGTAGGAATCCATGCCACTAGATTGGCATGGATGACTGAAACATGCGGTATGTATGCAGCAGAACAGTACTATTACTGTAGCATTAAAAGTTTAAGATATTTTTGTGGTATCATCTACAGTTGTATCAAAGCGAGCATGCATATCTCAACTGTAACAGAAAGTATGCATGCATTAGTCTGTAGGCCAAACCAGCAGTACAGTATTAGACAGTAGTCAGAGTTTGTGAGTTTATATAGCACACTTCCCAGCTAATCAATACTGTTAATTTGTCATCAGTATTGTACAGTACATTCAAGCCTGCATAGCAGTGGCACAAATTACCTGCTATAATCTGTAATCTGTATAACTGGAACTTGCATATGTGCAATATATACACAAATCAAGGATTGATTGTTGCAGTCTGTAGTATAGTGTGCATCTGTTATGAGCTGATTAATCTTAAAAGCAAAAAAAAATTATTTTTAGGAGTTGGTAGTCTTAAAAGTAAAGGTAACAGAATAGAGTCAAATAATTGTAGCAATGCACTGTATGTCACATATGAAGTTGATAATGTTCTCCCTTTTTTCTCTCACCCCAAGCCTTACCTTCTCTTTTTTTTTCCCAACGCACAGTGGGGTAGGCCTGCTCAACAGGATCCTCCTACCTCATTCCACTGGCTACTGAACTGAGGACCATCACATCTGTGATGCAACCTGGTAGCACCCTGTCTGTTGCCCTTGCACTATCTGGCCTCTCAGGTAGTTCTGACCCACAGGATAGGTAAAGTGTTTCCCTCCAGGAGCAGTGGCAGAGGTGGCAATTTTATCACCTATGATGAACTCATAGGGCTGATGCATAGGATTGTGCACCACACAGTTGGTTCATACCTATGCTGGATGGAGATACTGCTCTCCATCATTGTACTTAATAACACAAGAAGGAGACACAAATGTCAGAGACTGCAGCCACTGGCACAGTGAGGTGACATTGATGACAGTCTAGTGGTTGATGACTTGATTCTCACTGTCACCCAGCTTGATGACCATGGATTCGTGATTTCCCCACCCTCAACTCAACCATGGTGTTCACCTACCTCCTGTGTTCTTCACATTCCTTGTGGCTTGTCTTTCATGTCCTGTCTGTCTGTGATTGCTTCCTCACCTACCCAACCTACCTGACCCAGGCATACTTATGTCCCTTCCCCAACATTCCTCTCTCTCTCTCTCCAAAAAAATAGACACTTGTCCCCATACATAGCTCTCCATTTTGCAAACATGTCTTCTTGACAGACTTGATTCAGTCCAATTGGATATACAACATTATTGGGTTGTGGTCACCCCTTTTTCTGGAGGTGACAGCTTAAATTCAGCTAATACTCTGCATATATGATCAGTTTTTACTTTTGAATAAACGGATAGCTATTATTCTTTCCTACCACCCTCCTGCACATTCCTGCCCTCCTTTCACTTTGTTCTTCTCCCTGCTTTCTCCTAATTTCTCCATTTTCCTATATTTTCCATTTCTTTTCTTTAAAGACTTACTGTGTGATGGTGCACAATGCACAGCAATGTGCATCAATGGCAAAAAGTAGTTACAAGTGTTAGATAAAGTTGTATTCAAAAGCAATACCATCTAGCCCAAAAATGAACGTATTACTGCACTGAGTGCATGAACACATGCTGCCACAGAGTCAGTTAATTAGCTGGTATATTTTAGGGACTCCATAACAACTATCACACTTTAGAAATGCAACCCGAGATTGCGCACTGCTTACATGGGTCAGCTCAAGTGGGTAGAAAGTCACCTATGTTCTGGTGGATAATATCCATGACGATGCCTTCCTTAGCCCTGCACATAACACTTCTTAGTCATGTGGGTTATTAGTTGTATTTCTGCATGTTACCAGATTGATATGCATTGTAAATTGCACATTTCATATTACTTTGTGTAGTGAGACAGGGCCCTTTGTTGTTAATGTTTTCACATGTATTTTTATGTCATGCAGAGGAAATGGACAGTAAACACCAGTAATACAACATAGATATATAGATTTTGATAGCAAGGCAACAGGCAGGATTGCATATAGTTAAGCAGTGCAGAAACTCATGCTGCATTGCTAAAGTCAACCAAATTGTATTGAGTCTCTAAAACACACTTGCTAATTAAATGACTCTGTGGCAGCACATGTTAGCACATTGTAGTTGGAGGGAGATGTTACCAGATTCCATTATGGGTGTAGGTAGTACTTTTTGAAATCTCTGTAATACTTTTAATTATATTTACATATATTGCTGCCATTCCCTGTTGCTTCACATTGGTGCACAATGTGCGCCATCACACAATTATAATTTAAAGAAAAGAAATGGGGATTACATACACATGGATTCAAACCCAGTACCATCTACACCCCAAAAAGGAATTGATCAATGCATTAACAGATGGTGCCGCAGACTCAGTTGAGTAGCAGGTGTATTTTACAGACTGAATAACAACTGCAGATTTAACTGCTGTTGCATACACCTGGTATTTAACTGCCACACTGGCTGCAGGTATCATTTCACTTAATGCAGTGATAGGTTCCTTTTTGGGCCAGATGGTACTGGTTCCAAATATATATGTATGTAATAGAGTTAGCTGCTTTTATGTAACTGTTGCTTAGCGATGGTGCAAGATGTGCACTATCATGCAATAATGGTTTATATAAAAATAAACTGACATTGCGCAATAATGCTTTATACAACATTAACTGAGATTGTGCAATAATGATTTATACAAAATTAATGGGGAAGATAGGACAGTGGTGATATGGGGCCAAGCATGGAGGAGTACAAAGGGAAAACCTTACTAAACTGTGACAGTTACTACTGATTCGATAAAATACATGTGCTACTTAACTGACCCTGTGGCAGTAGGTGCTAACTCATTGCTGTTTGAAGATGATGTCAATGGGCTTGAATATGGGTATAGGTAGTACTTTTACAAGTGCCTATGATACTTTTAAATACATTTACATATATTGTTGCTGTTTACCATTGCTGCGCATTGGTGCACGATGCGCACCATCCTTCAATAATTCTTTAAATAAAAAAAATGGGGAAGATAGGAAAGTGGTTAAATGGGGAGTAAAAAATGGGAAAAACAAAGTAAAAGCAGGGCAGGAATGAGCAGGAGTGATGTAGGAAAGAACCATACTATTCATTTTTTCAACAGTAAAAAAAAATATCTTGTATGAGAATATTAGCTGAAGTTGAAGTGTCACCTCTAGAGAGAGGGTTGACCACAACCCAATAATGTTATATAGCCAATTGGACCAAATCAAGTTTTTCAAGAAGACATATTTGTGAAATGGAGAGCTATGCATGGGACGATATTCTTCTGTGAGACAGGTGCCAATTTTTTTTTTTTGGAGAGAGAGAGGAATGTTGGGAAAGAGACATAGGTATGTCTGGGTCAGGTAGGTTGGGTAGGTGGGGAAGCAGTCACACACAGACAGGATATACAAGACAAGACTCAGGGATGATGAAGAATACAGGAGGTGGCTGAACACCATAGGTGGGGTGAAGGTGGGGACATCAAGGACCCATGGATGTCAAGCTGGGTGAAAGTGAGAATTTAGTCCTCACCCACTGGACTGTCACTGGCTGCAGTTCCTGACATCTTTGTCTCCTCCTGGTTTGTTTTACAAGGATGGAGACCAGGCACTCCATCTGGAGTATGTGACATACAAAGCATTGATGCAATTATTTGACTCTATTCTGTTACCTTTACTTTTAAGACTACAAACTCCTAACAATTTTATTTATTACTTTTAAGACTGCACAGTTCACAACAAATGTGCACTATAGTACAGATTGCAGCAAGCGATACTTGATGTGTGCATATATTGCACATATGCATGCTCACATTGTACTGATTACAGTTTACAGCAGGTCATTTGTCCCACTGGTATAGAGGTCCACAGTTACACTGCAATAATGATGGAAATTTAACAGTACTGTATATTTGGGAAGTGTAATTTTTAAACCCACAGCCTTGGACTACTTTCTAATACTGCACTGTTATTTTGTCCTACAGACTAATGCATGTATAGTTTTCTTTTACAGTTGAGTGATGCATGTTCATTGTTATTTGAGAATATGGAACTGTTGCTTTGTGCTACAGACTAAGGCAAGCATACTTTCTTTTGCAGTTGCAATATGCATGCTCAATTTGATACAAATGTATTAAACACAAAAAAGCTGCCTTTAACTTTTAATGCTACAACAAAAGTATTGATCTGATTGTTCTGATGCATACATACCACATGCATCTAACATCCTTGCCAATCTTGCAGCATGGGTCCTCACATTAAGAGCTCTCTTCATGGCAGCTGTGGAAACAACAGAACAGAATACCATTATGAATATCGGTCTTGACTTTATTCAGCTTTTAACTCTTACAAATAGTCACTGTCACTAATACTTGCACATCCCCAGTCCTAAAGTCGCCAATCCAACAGACAGGGGTATCTCTCTTCCTCCTCCTGAGGTCATCAAAGTGGTGTTGACACTGTTCCATCAGTGCTGGAGATACCTGTAGCACTGGTTAAAGCCCTATCAACATTATTCCATGCTTCAGATTTGTATTCTGAGCCAGAATAGTCCTTCTGCAGTAACCAGGGCCTATGATGCTGAAGTAGGAGTCCAGCAAAGACTTTGGACTTCTGGATACCACACCTCTGTGCTCAGAAACACAGTCCCTCACCAGAAACACCAGACACGACTACCAGAGATCAAGCCCAATGTAAAATGAGGTTTTCCTGCCAAGTGTACTTCATATCCTGATATTTTGCTGCCAGTTCCAGTTATCACATGCTTACTGGGTGTGCACACAGTGTTTGACAATGTTGCATGATCCTTACCATCATGCAGACACAGTATGCAGGTTCTTCACTTCCATTGTTTGCTTTAAGTGGCACATCATGCAAACAGTGGCAAAAAAAAATCAAATGAAGAAAAGTAAAGAAAGGGTAAAGCAAATGCCATGCTGTCATACTATCTTTGGGCAAAATCACTGCTATCTGTGTCATAGTTCTCAATCTTCCATCTCCAAAAGAGGAACAGTAGCACTCATAATATGGAACAAAAAGGCAATATGTGAAAAACATACTATGGCTTACTAACATCTTACAGTAATGTGGAACATTGTGCAACATGAACTGCTTAAGACCCAAAATGAGGTACGTGAGTGGCCAGCATCCATACACGGAAATATTATCTGCATTCACATAACAGGTCTTGTGAGCCACTAAACCTTGCTTACAAGCACAGCACCTCATTAATATGCATGACATGATGCCATGTAATGCGCAACATCATGTCCACAGTAACACTCTGTGTAGGCTCTGAGTGAACCGTACATGGAGTTTACTGAATCCTGGAGATAGTCTGTCTAACAGAGCATTAGTTTTTTCAATTGTTTTTTTTTTTTATGTTGGGATATTGAGCTTTTTTTTTTACACTAGTCCTGTGGAACTTATCAACATTACTTTTGTTTGTATTACCAATTAGTTATTTTAATTTATTTTAGTAGCACACTGACTTTGATGTTAGAATTTTTAGATTCATATTTTGTTGTTTTTAGTCAGTGTAATTTTAGCTTCCACAATTAGAAGTAGGCATACTTTGCCAATAAGGCTGTTTTCTGATAATTTTGCTCAGTGATTTATTTTACTTTTGTTCAGTTTGATTTTCATCTTAATAATGATTTTAGTTTCTAGAAGGTTAATTCTGAAATAAGTGATGTTTTGGGGGATATTTTGTTTGTTTATTTTCCATGGGTTTATTTAGGCAGTTACAGGGCTTTTTTACATTGAAGTAAGTGGGAGATGTGATCTCTGCTTTTATTATTTATTTATTTATTTATTTTTATTAAATGAAATATTCATTTTGTTATGATGGCTGTTTTAGGTATCTGGGCTATGCATTTGCCTTGCATGAAATTCCAGTAACAAAATTATGGTAGGTTTAGTGAATATTTAGTAGGATTGGTGATGCACTAAGAGTACAGATAAAAGCAAGATGAAATACCAGAAATAAAGATGGATTCTGATGATGTGCCGAGACAAAGTGTTAGGGTACGTATATAGTGTCCACCTTACTCATGTGCTAAGGTTTGCTATCAAAATTTCGAAAATGTTTTTGTGAGTAATTACTTACTCGAAAAACATTATCAAAATTAACAATAGCGACCAATCAAAATAATGAAACAAAAAAAAATTTTCAACAATTCTAAATCAAATTGTTAACATTTTTCAAACTTACCTTAACAGCTGGTGATGTTCAACACACATTTTGCAGGGGGAAAGCCCCCCTGCACCCCACACCCCCTGCTATTAATATATTACAATTCCGAGATCGCACTACAGTGAGGAAAAAGGCAAAGTTCCCGATCCCCACTATAGTGCAATCTCCAATCAATATGTCAGTCTCACAACAGTGAATGCACACTAGCACACTAGCATTCACTGCTGTTAGTTCAACATTGTCAAATCACCATTATGAAACTTTGATAAACTGACTTTTGACAATCAAAATTTGCATAATGGCATTTAAAATTTTGATAGTAAGTCATGTGGGAAACCTAATCTTTCCACACCCTTTATGTCTCTCTTTATGAAAAAAAAACTTTCCTTAATAGTACTACAACACAAGACACTAAGGCACACTTCATACTCAATAACACAAATGAGTTACACTGAAACAACCTCCTTTCCTAGCTCTTAGTCTAACCCTTACTGGCAAACACTCACACATACATTTCCAACTCTAGTCTTGAAACATTGGTACATATAAAAGCTGCATAAATACTGCATCACACATCTTTATCCCCAGACAGAGTCTATTCCAAAGATGAGAGAGATGCTGAATGAAGAATCAGTCTCTCCATCTTATTTAAATGA